>NC_134176.1:34892484-34949984 GCF_964188355.1 Buteo buteo | reverse complement strand
GACCTTTAATCTATGTGCATTATGTTGAGTCAGAAATGATTCACAGACAAAAAGCAGCTATTGATTTTAGCAAATTAAGAAAACCAGGATATGTATTGGAACTTATTTAAATATCCTAAATTCCGCTTAATAGCACAAGCTGCTGGCTCTGCAAAATTCTGGAAATGCACCCTGCCGTTTGTACTAATTGGTGGGAAATGCAGGCCTGTGTCAAAGACAACTAATTGTCTGATGAAAATAGCTTGTTTCTGACATCAGTATGTACCACACCCCTGTATCACATGAGGAGGGTTTCAAAAAGGTGTTATATATTGTCATGGTAATTATAATTGGGTTATATGTATCCAAGGTACAGAACCCATACAAGGTGATGGCATAAAAGAGGGTCTTATAAATGAGACTGTAGGGCATTTAACTAAACAATTGCATGCAGAATAAAGAGCTTACATAAAAGTGTGTATTATGCAGATGTTAGAAACCTGTGTCTCTGAGAAGACACTATTTTGACCATAATGCATTCTGTCATGTGAGATAAAATGCAGAGAACATTTACATTTCTCCCACTCACTGAGCTTCTACCACACGGCTTGCATTTTTCTCACATCAATAGACATCTTTTTAAACATTATATTCATGTCTGTCTCTCTTGATGGCAAATAAAATTCAATAAATAAAATACTTTATGATAAATATGTTAGATTTAAGAAGCAGTTGTGATAAAATGCGCAGGTTTTCAAAAATGATTTGTTAAAAACAAATAAATATAACAAGACGTGTACACAAGCTCAAAATATATTAATATATTGTAGAAGATGCACAATAACATAATGACCCAAAAGAGCATTTGCACAGTTTTTCACACTGCTTAACTTACTGCTAAGTAAGACAAATAATCAACAGAACTTGGACCCACTGCCTCTGTAGATCAGATCAACATATGACTGCTGCAAGAGTGTGACTTGCCAGGGCATTTCAAACCAGCCGCAGTTACAGATAGCTACTGTATAGCAGGGGACATGTTCACTACAAAACCATCAACAAGTCTAGTGTCACTTAGAATACAGTTATAGATCACTAAATATTTCCATCAATACTTTAATGCACAGCACACTCTTTTGCATTCACCCAACCAGTTTGGTGTACCTGGCAAACCAATAGTTTGTAATAAAATATAATTAGTGCATACAATTTAAAGGTCCTACTGTGCTCCTGGTAATCATCTCCTTTTGGGCAATTTGAAATTGCACAGTTAATGTGCATCATCTTAGAGTTAAACAAATAGGAGACTTACTGCAAATCACCATTTCCTCAGTTTCTTTTTAAATTTTTGCTTCTACCTTTTTGCAAGATGTCTATTTCTCAAAAATTATTCCTAGCTTTCTTTTATTTTTGCTTTTAAAAGATTAAAGCATATAAAAAAAATCTTGCTGTATCACTTAATTGCTTTTATTTGATTTTTTACTTATTAGTTTTCTACTTTTTTCTTAGTAACTATTTTAAAAGATTGGTTTTACAGTTTTATTATTATTTCCCTTATCGAGCTGCCAAAAAAGACAAACAGGTAATGTGCCTTTTGGGGCTTTTAGAAATGCAAAGCAAGAAACAGCCCACCGCCAATTCAAAGAGCTTAGAATACAGACAAGACAAAAGATTATTAGTATTAGTATTAGTATTAGTATTTACTTTTTAATGATGAAAACTAAGGCACAGAATGGGTAAGCTATTTCCATAATGTCACACAGAATAAAGTGAACCCAGACTTCTCAATTCTCAGTCCAGTGACTAAAGCACGTCAGCCTTCCTGTAATTGTGAGGATATGGATCCTACTCCCCAAAACTTGAGACTCAAATATACACTTTCATCTCTACATGTTTTAATCAGGGGGAATAGCCTACACATGGAGACCAAGACAACCGATGTAGGGTAGCTACGTTGGGTTTAAATTTAAGTTTTGATTAAAAAAAAAAAAATACCCATTTGATCATATAAATATGCAACCCCACTGAAACGGCAGGATTTTGTAACCACTCACCACCCAAACTCCTCACTTTCTTCCAGCCATGCAAGACAATTCTCTTAGATCAGAGAAGGAACTTGTCTAATTTCAGATGAGGCCAAATTTGCATGGTAAGTTGCACAGCTAGATGGAAGAGCAGGCTGAGGACAGACCATAGCTGCAGGAAGATATTAAGGGCTAATACCACTTCCATACTCTCCTCTTAATGTAATGTCAGACTGCATCTGCAGGCATGCTCACGCTTGTGAACTGGGGAGAAGCTACGATGGCAAGATCAATTGCTGTAAGGACCTAATTCCTTCTGCCTGCTAGAGAGCGACAAAGGCTTTCTCAGGCTTCAGAGAGTCATTCCCTGTTTGAAATGGAGCTGCTGCTGCCAACATCTCCCCATTTCCTCAACAAATTGCAAGGCGGTGTTCTTTACCAACCAGCGAAGACAATCACACCCAAGTTGCTTCACACTCATCAATATGTTTGATCTATGTGCATCTGAATTATATATTGCTCAAGGGCCAGTCATCCATGGCAGGCTTCAGCATTATCCCCTCCAAGAGTTAGTTCTACCTATTCCAAACGTGCTGGTTGATCTACTGCCGTTCACAGGCTTACCATTGCTCACTCAAGGACCAAAGAACACCCGTAATCTTAGCGCTTGATGCATTTGCCTCTGGAACATGTTCACAACAGTCCTGATTCCATGTCCCCTGCTAGCACTGAGTTAAAATGCTTCTCAAGTAGAGACTGTTCTCTTATGTCACAAAGGACAAAGCACTATTTGACATCACAGTAATACTGTGCTGGATTTGGTTAGAATTCTTGCAGAATACTTCGGGTGTAGTTGGTCATGCCTTGTGTCTGGGAGCTACCTTAAATGACTGCTCAAAATTCCCTTCAGCTCAATTTTTATTCCTGCAGCAATGTCAAGATTATAACTTTAACACAATATATTAAATAAGTGTCAAGCCCTTCAAATCGCAAAACTGACTTTAGAACAAGAAATATTCAGAAAGAAATTAGCTTGTTGGAAGTTTTTATATTTGTCTTCTGGGGTCTGAGCCTTCCATTCTAACATTCAAGCTTTACTTCATGGGCACATGAGATGGATGATCTACACTTTAAAAACACAACATCCCCAAATCTCAGACACTTGCTATTACACGGCATTTGCTTTTATGACTTCATACAAAGCATATCAAATATCATGAGATCCATTATGAATCAAGAGTTCGGGAGCAGTGGTCTTGCAGGAATTGTATCTAACGTAATATTCTGAAACTAAGAGATATCCACCCGACATTTTAAAAATCTGAAAAAATTCTGACCTTTATATGAAAGTTCCTTATGTGGGCTAGACATCTATAGCACTGAAACAATGTAACTTCTGGGTAGACTGGGGAGGAATAGAAAGGGACCACCAGGACTGGAAGATGGAGGAGGCATTTTGATCCTTGCAGGAGACTAAATTAAAAACAACAGCAAAACCACTCTAGCCAGTAGTTATACTTTAAATTTTGATAACCTATTTTAGAATATTTCTTCTTCAAAACTCCAAAACTGATGTTCTTAAGATCACACTGAGAAACAATATTTAATTTTTTTAATTATGCTATTTTATTCTTTTGCTTGGAAAAGAAAAGTTAAGCTGTTTTTGAAATATTTCGCCCCCCCCAATGAAAAATGGCTTAATAATCATAATCCTCCATTTGGTGGTGAAGCTTAAATGCAGTTTCCCAAACTTACAAATTATAAATTAAGTTTCAGCTCAATATATTTCTATATTTTTAATGCTATAAAAACTTCACATGCTTCAAAACTGAAAATAGATATTGTTTTAACATTTAAGAAAAGCTCTGCATATATTTTGCCATCTTTTCTTAATCTCAGAGACAAAACTGCAATAGTGTTGATACTTATGAAACTCTAATCATTACAAGTTACCTGACTAAGCTGACTAGTCCCACTCTTTTTGAGACAGGCTTTTCTGACGCCTCAGTTGCTCCCTGTTGAAGCTCCATATGCTTCTTTGTACTATCATGTGCGTGTAATGGAACCAGTCTCCTCTACAAAAAGGATTTCTGGTTAGAAACCTGTTTCCTTGCCCTTGTCTTTTCAGAATCCTGCCCAAGAGAGGTAGAGGGAGTAAAATGGGCTGAGGACGTGATAAGATTGGCAAAGGAGATGTCTACATAGCCTATGGCTCTCTTTCTTATGCGAGTGCCACCATTCTGCTCTGCCAAATACCTGCTTTCAGAGAAATTCAAAGGATAGTTATGGAAGAAGTCATTCCCAGAAAAGTTGGGTTTTAGCTAGTATCCGGTGAGCTTAGGAAGTAGGACATGAATAAAATCACCAACAAATATTTTGCCTTAAGGATTGCACAGACTCTACAAGTCTTAAAAAATCACCAATGGTAATTACCCCCATTGAAATTGGTAAAAATTCCCACTGTTTTCCAATGGGACTATAAATAAAGTCATGTCTCATCCTATTACTCATTTTAACATTGTTTTAGGATAACTATTACTCCTTTCATGATTACTGTCATTTTGATTACTTCAGTGTCTAGGAAAAATAGTTCCCTACCACGACTCCACTCTGCTATGTCATGTCTCAAAACAGAGACTTTTTTTCTATTTTAAGTTTATAAATCCACTCGGACACCTATATTTAGCTATTAGACATATAATTTGGTTTTGTTTACATGGTACAGAATTGTACATTTCAACATCTGATGTTCCTCATGGCAAGACATGAAAAATTGTCTGCATTTAAAGGTCTAGTCTAGGGCTCGGATGACCCCAGCTTCAGTTCCCTACAGTGCCACAGACACTTCAGTTTAGATCTACAAAGGCATCCCCACACAGGGTAACTCACAAAAATATGGTCTTTATTGCAGGATCTAAGCTGATCCTGCAATAAGTCTCCACGAGAATGTCATCAGGACTTCTGTGGACACACGACCTCTGTTGCTGCCTCCCCCTGGCTCTATGAATCCTCGATTTCTTTCTGAACAGTGGCTCTGTTTCACCAGAAAAGGTTACAGAATATTCTAGAGCCTTGTTTCTAGGCCTAATAACAATAGTATTGTCCTAAATGGTAAACTGAATTTGAGAGGTCTACTACATCAACTTTACTACCTCTTGGTCAGACGCTTTGTCTCCTGAACTGTTGTATAAACAGGGGGTCTTGGCACAGCTATGACATCTGATTTTTGATGTAAACAGTAAGCATGCTTTACACCATAAATAAGAATATACCTTACTTTCTAGAGTCTTGCACGAAATTTTACATCAAGACAACTCCCGTAACGCTGTGGCGGGTCCTAACAAGCGAGGTCTTTAACTTCTCCCCTTTTCTCCAGCTAGGACCCATTTTGTGTCTTTGTTACATTCTTCTTAAAAGGCATCCTGAGGCAGCAAAAGGAAGCCTGCTCCTGCTGGAAACAGTCGCGGCCCTGAGGGCACCCACAGCCCTGAGTGCCCCTGCCCAGCCTCCCCCGGGGCTCCCCCCACCCAGTCCACAGCCAGGACCCCACGGCAGCCCACAGAGCAGAAGGGAGGCAGAAGAGAGCTGGCAGAAGTGAGAGCATGTGCCTCAGAGAGCCCAGGACCGAAAGAAAATCTTTCCAAGAAAAGGCAGAGAGACTGAAAAGCAGACGCTGGACTAGGAGTCATACAGAAGAAAACACAACACAACCCCTGCCACTGTCAGGGAAGGAAGATTTCTTCAGAGGCTCTGCCTCCTCCTGAATTTTCTTTAAGTTTCTTCTTCAGGTTTATGCCCAAGTAAAATCTAGTTTTAAAGGAGGGGGGGCGGGTGTGTCTGTCTGTTTTGTCATTGCTGTTGTGTTTTGAAACAACCCTTTTTGGGTTGCTCACTTCGAGGAAAAGGTGCTGGCAGAAATCTCTGACAGAGTCAAAGTCCTGTTACGCCTCTCAGACCAAGAGCTATGCTGTGACACAAAGTTCTGCTGAGTCATCATTAATGACCCCACTCCACCCCTCCCCAGCACAAAATGAGGTTCACTTTGCATCTCCCTCAAGCACACTTGTGCTGAACTCCTCTCTCTTCCACAACATGCTGTGCCTTGCAGGTGGCCCGGTGCATTTCACCTTCTAAATGAAGAAAACTTACTTTCTTGGTGAAATAACATTGTGATCCAACGGAATATGCTTTAGGAACCACTTAAAAATGCTTTTTAATCTGGAAAAGAAATCCATCAGTTTGACTCTGGCAAGACCCTCCAGTTATGTCAATGAAGAGTTTGGCCTGCTTGAGATGTGCATCTCTATACAGACTTAATAACCTATAATTTGTGAGAAAATTTTCAAATTACAAAAAAAGTCACAATACTGGCACAAACATCTTCATGTTCATATTCTTAAGGTCATATTAAATTATGTTGCACTTTCCTGCAAACACAGTTAACAACATTAGAAGTCTCTGACAATTTCTTTGAGACAAAGAGGTTGCCAGTGAAGATTTCTACCCCCCAGATTGTTATGCAAATAGTTAAAATATTGAAATGAATTTAAGGAGTTATACTCTAACACGTCAGTCCTGTTATAATTTGGAGACAATGAATAATATATTCCAGACAAAGTGAAGGCAGCTATAGAAGTAAACTAAAATAGGAAAATTACGCCCACCAGGCATTTAAATTTAGGAGCTGAATAAATTATCCATACATTAAAAGGTTCATATATTTCAAAGAAAGCATAAAAAAGTTTAAAAAATAACTGAGAAAATGTAACAAAAAGCAGAATAATTCCAAATGTGATCAAAGCTGGTGTGGAAACCTATTAAATGGATATCCTTGTTGCACAGAAATTATACAATACTATTTTCACAGATCTATTCTTTTAGCAGATATGCACTTAGAGCCTCTGCTGGTTTATGAAATGAGTTTTAATCTGGTACACTGAAAAAAATCATTAAAACTAAGATTTTTATCCATTCAAATTTTTATTGCATTTTTTCATCTTTTGGCACAATGGACATTTATTGTTTTTAATCAAGTGTACTCTTTTATCTGGTATTCTTCCAAAAGGACTTCCATATATTCTTGTATGATTCAGTTCACTGCATATGCTATTCTTACAAATCTATTAATTAAAAAGCCCACTCAGAGTATTTGATGAAAACCAAAAATACTTCAACGGTTTTCTCATCACACTGAAGAGCTGATTCTCCCAGCATTCATCCAGGCCTTAGTTATAATTTCGTATACATAGCACTTTCAAACGTGCACCGCTGCCACAAAGTATCTGAACTGTTGCTGTCCTGATTTTATAGCAGATACTGTTAAAAATATCTGAGCAGAGCTTCCTGTTTTCTCATTAGCACAACTTCAGAATTAGGAATAGAAGAGATGCTCTTACTTATGCTCAGACTTAAGAACGCTGTGAACAATTTTCTTCAGGTTTCCAGTTACACTTCCCAGCTTCAAAAGGGATGCGCTTCTTTGTAGCTCATCCTGAGAGAATGAGCACCTTCAAGTGAATCCAGCCAGGACAACTGACACTGGTAGGGCAGGGACAGCATCATAGTTCGATAGTTTTCTTCTGTGGGCAGTAGCAGTCGCAGAGTAATGCCCAATGGACTGCAAGCCTGGCTGGTCACATAAAGGTGGATTTCTGAGATGGGCTTTTTAACATCTTACAGAGCACTGACAATATCTGACTTCACAATCTGACTTCTGAGAAGCTCTTGTGTCGAGGCATCGTGTCAGAGAAGTAAGAGTGGATCTGTTTGCTTCTTGCAAATGGCTCACAGTCATGACATTTAACTATGTGATCACAGAGAGATGAAGACTAGATCCGTACAATCATGTACATTAGAAGCTATTTCATGCTAACGGAAGTTCAGGTAGCAGACACGAGTATTATTCTTGAAACAACTGATTTCACAATACCAGGAAGATTTTTTAATTTTTATTTGCCACACTGTATAGATTTATTGCTCTAAATTTCACCAGTTTACATGCTGGGCACTTTCTGGTCACCTGCCTATGAAGGAAAAATATGCCACCAAACAACAGTTACTCTGCAACTATTCTGCTGTGCATTCCCGTGTGTGTGCAGTAAGTGTGCCTCTGTGTGAGGTAGATTGTTCCACTTGGAAAGCCAGTTGCATTATATCCAGTGTATTTTAAGGACACCTCCAAAGAGACTTAATGCGTAGTAGTTTGCATGCTGTAAATCTAAGCCTCCCTTGCTGCATACTTATTCCACATGTAAAGGCCACGGTAGAGCCACAACTGATGTAAGAAGGTCAAATCTTTCTTGAAAATCATTAGAGGTTCATCAGTATGATGTGGCCCATTATTTATAACACAATGAATATTAGCTAAAAATGATTTGCATAGCACTTCACATATTAACGTATTTAAAGCTATCTGTGCTCACCGTTACCATAATTTTGGTGGTATAGCTCTGAAATATCCAAGTCTTGCTTGCTTCTGGGGAAAATATGGGCAGAATAAGAATGTTCCAAAGGGCTGTGTTCTTTCTGAGGATGAATAAACACATACAAGATTCACTATCAAGGAAATTTTATAGTATGGAATCCAGACAAGACTGATACATAATGGAGCAATTTATGCTTTTTAATTTAGCTGGTCAGGTTTCATGGAAATTTGTGCTTTTGCCATAAAATGATATTGCTAAGGAGCTACACAGTAGCAGGTCACCAAAGAAACTAACCTTTCTGCCTTTGAATGTGTCCTGAACTTAGGTCTTTTGGGATATGTAGTTCAGTCACTGATTTGATATTTGTAACATGTTCTGCCTAGCAAAATTCAAGTATTTCATTCTGTGAGAGCCAGTTCTTTACCTGTAAGTTGCAGCAGTGCAGTTACACTAGCCCTGGGTGTAGGGATTTTTGCCTGATGATTCATTCATATCAGTAAAAGTTCTAATGCAGACATGATTACATCAGTGTGCCAATTCCTACAACTTTAAAAGCTTTCCCACTCCTAACAGGAGAATATTTTTATAAAATGGTTGTGTCCCTAGTACTGCCCTTTCTTTGGTGGTTTGCAGAAGTAGGAATGCATCACCTGAGAGCAAGTTAACAGGATAAAAATATCCTTTATTGCCTTTGGGACAAAAGCATATTAACTTTAGGCCTCCAAACCAAAACTCGCACTCCAAAACTAAGCTTCACAAATGCAAAGAGCAGAAGAGGATGTGGCCTCTGGTTGCACATGGCTACTGGCCACCTCAAGTTGCAAAGGACCGTGGATATGTAGCTAGGTTAGGAGACATCTGGGACAGATCAGAGTGTTTTCTGAACTGTGACAGTAAGAAAATGCTACATTAACACATGGCAGGAACATTCCAGGCTTTTGCTGGAGGATTAATGAAAGATGCAAAACAAGGATAATCTGTAATTTCTTATCTAAACTGTCAGGCTGGATATCTGAATTGCTCAGAGTCAAGGATCCTATATTCTCCAAAAGAGAGATTTTCTATATTGGCTAATATCTAGGGTCCTTTCCAGGAACCTGATGAGTCTTAGGAAGAACCTACAGGTCACTGAGACATGGGGAATCATCTTTGCATTTTATAAGGCCAGACAGTTTCAGAATTGTAAGTTGTACTGAAGAAATTATTGATAGATAATTCAGAGAAATTAATGAAATTGTAACACAATCAAACCATAATGCTTTGCATCTAGTATTTTTCTGCATATTCAGCATACCTTATTCTCCACTTCTGATGTATGTGAGCAGCTAAATAGTATAAACCATCATTTTACTGATCTAAATGAATCCTTACCAGATATCTTTAAATGTTTTAACTACACCAGTATAGCACAACTCCAACTTAATCCCAATGGATAATTGAATTGAAGACAAGTTTTCAAAGGATAAAGAAGGGTGGATTTTAATTTTTACTGTGAAAGATGATGGGTGAATTCTGCAAATCGAGGAGCTGAACACTCAGGATGCAGAAGCTTGCTTTGTATCTTATTTTCAGCTAAGGAGCCTAGAAATAAAAATAATGCTTCTTTCTTCCTTTTTTTTTTTAAAGGAAAAAAAAGCAAAAAAGCTCTATTTTCCTACAAAGTTATGTCATTTCTTTCATATGTGTCTTTTCTTTGTTCAAAAAAAAAGCTTTTGCCTTTTGCCTACATGCCTGATTTTCAGTGCCATGTGTCAAAATCTTACAGTCAACTTTTGATTTTATCACCTATTCAGTACACATGAGAAAAACAGCAATTATTTCAAGTACAGGGTTTGTGGATTTTTTTTAATTTCCATTTTAAAGCCTTTTACTCCAAATCCAAGCCTTCCAAATTTGGCAACACATTGTATTTTTTGATGTCTTGCAATTAAATCATTCTGATTTCATATTGTCGTGAAATCAGCCACTTGGAGAAAATATGTGAGTCCTGATTTGCCTTTCTGAATCTATTTTTCACAGTTGCAAAGTCCTGGTCAAATAAATTAAATTACTGCAGCAGTATGTAACTAATTTTATGTA
Organism: Buteo buteo; assembly: GCF_964188355.1. Taxonomy (NCBI): domain Eukaryota; kingdom Metazoa; phylum Chordata; class Aves; order Accipitriformes; family Accipitridae; genus Buteo; species Buteo buteo. The sequence continues at coordinate 34,939,477 of NC_134176.1, read as the reverse complement.
AATTAAGGTGTTAATGTTCTGAATCGCATTCCTGAAAATGGTCTGTTTTCTCTTGCAGCTTTTCTTCATTAATGCCACTATGGAAATCTAAAAATTAATTTCTACAAGACTAAGTGTTGCTCCCTGGCCTCTAAAAGAATTACATTTATAGATAGTCTTACTGGTCAACTGACACTTCTCAGTAGCCCACACAAATAAATCAAGACCCCTGCCTCCATGCCAACAGAATGGGCTAACATGAATTCAGTTTTTTTAAATATCAGATGGTCTTCACAAATTTTAGTCATGTTGCTGGGTACATAATTATTGTAATGTTTTAACCTCTGTTTGTGGCAGTCCCCTAACACAAGCAAAACTGACGCTTTAGGTTAGCAAGAAAACACAAGATTAGCAGAATGAAAATAAGCATAATTGGAAGCTGGAGGAATACAAAGTCAGAAACAGCCTTATTATTTTACTAGGAAGGTTAAAGTAACAAATATATTCAGACAGACACAGGAGAGGAAAATCTGAAAAAAGGTAGCCAAGACCTCAATTTCCAACTACCAATTTCCTCGCTTTGTCTGTCATCACATCAGATTAGACTGGGAGAAGCCACTTGGGTTTTTTTTAATTGTTCTTGCAGACAGGTCCAGATTGGTTCTCTGTTAATTTCTTTGAGACATATCACAAATTATCATCTGCAGTATTAAAATAAACTGGGTTATGTTCTTCAAATATTGGACAAGAAATTATATTGTCTTAAAGAAACACAACCTCTACTGCTACAACTTTTCTGCATATACCTATGCTTTACACAAACAGAATATCATATACAGGAAAGTAATTTTCCAACTTAGTCCATCAGTTTAATGCACATCACTTGCATCATCACTGTAAAAGATGAAGAGATGAGAAGAGACACTTGCTTTGTATTTCTAAAAATCCATTTTCCAAAGAAATTTTCCTACCCCATTTATTTCACCTACACAGGAGTTGTTCCTCCACTTGTCAAAATCTATGAAAGTTTAGTCATTGGCCTCAGTGAAAAAATCTGATGGTCTTTCATAGCCAAATACCTCTGAGAATCTCACAGTATGATATATTAAATGTTACCAGTTGTCAGAAAAAAAAAGTGTTCTTCCTAAACGATCTCAATCTGAGATTAATATATGAGAATCTAACTAACTTTCTAAAATAAACAACATGAATATTAAAAACTGAAAATCCAGATTGCCAATACAAAGAATCTTGAAGGATTTTAAAAAAACTGGAAACAAATTTTGGCAGTCCAGATTATTTTTGGTTATGTAAGTGTGATTAATACTGTTATTTGTATTTCACAGCTATGTATTAAAAAAAAAAAACAAACCAACGCCAAAACATAAAGAAGATATAGTTCACTTATTTTCCACAGTGTGCAGTTATTTAGGGTGATTGATTTGGGCTTGCCAAATTCCTAAAGATCTGTACCTCCCTTTTATCTAACATGACTTCAAAAAAGAGGTCTTAAATTCTCCCAAACCAGTCACATCATGAAACTGGCTGAAACTTAAGAGTGACTTAAATCAATATATTCTAACAGCAACAGTTATGCTTCTGAGCCATACAGGTTAATGAATTACTACTATGCATCAGCTGAGCTGTGGTGGCTGTTTATTCACTCTTTGTTTGTGTCAAGCACAAGGTAAAACACATTAAGTTAAACTTTAATGAAAGAAGGTTATGCTAACGCACTTCAGATTTGTTAAAGGCTGAGTTCACATTGTGCAAGAAAGTATGTTGTCAAAAAGTTGAGTAGCAGTGAGCTTCATTCAATCTGTAAGTACAGTGAATAATCAGCATCTCTCTCCTTATATTATTGCTTTAGAAATCGAGATCTGGGCCTTCATCCACCTTCACATGTGTGTCTAGACTTTAAATAAAAATAAACTTCTGAAAGCCAGGGTGATTGAGCCTTCTGTACACAAACCTCCCTCGACCTACTGGCAATGCTTCCACTAATGAAGCCCAGGACACTGTTGACCTTCTTTGCTGCAAGGGCTTGTTGCTGGCTCATGTTCAACTCGCTGTCCACCAGGGCCCCGGCGTCCTTTCCTGCAAAGCTGCTTTTAAACTGGTCTGCCCCCAGCATGTACTGGTGTGAGGGATTATTATTCCCCAGGTGCAGGACTTTGCACTTGCCGTTGTTGAACTGCATGAGGTTCCTGACAGCCTGTTTCTCCAGCCTGTCAAGACCCCTCTGGATGGCAGTACAACCCCCTTTCTCTTACTAGTATGGCAAATCTTCCTCCAGATCATTTTCCTAACCTGGGATTTCTTACAAGTACCTTTCCCTGCAGCCCACTCTCTCAGTTTCTGCCTGAAGGGAAGGTGACTGTAACAAAGGGTGTTCTTGAAACCAAGATTCTCCAGGGGCCAATTCATCCTTTGACACCAAGTAATATATGTGTAGTCACACAATATATTAAATGTAGTATAAAGTAATAATGTTTGAAATTGGTTTTGCATCTAGTGTGAACAAGCCAGAACCTTTTGAAACAGATACGAATTTAGGAGGAACTGGTGCAGCAACCTTTTTTTTTTTTTTTTAGGTGGCAATGCAGAAATGCAGTTTATTGTAGAAGGTAAAATCTTGACAATTGAGGTCCTGTCTGCTCTATAACTCTATTGGACTTTGCACAACGAGTTTCAAATGAAAATAGATATGCTTCAGCATTCTTGTTCAGTATGTCCCTTCTCCATAGTGCCTTATTATTATTACAATTTAATGTAGTGGCACCTAACTGGCAGAGTCAGGTCATACTCCAGTGTGCTAAACAAACATAATAAATGACATGACAGTCCCTGCCACAATACATGGACTTCACCCTGACAGGGCCAGATCCAGTGAAGGAAAAAGCAATGATCTATTCTGACAAGATTCTGAAGGTATTTAAAACAGATGGAAAACCCTAGACTCAGTATGAATGTCCTCCTTAACTGTCTTGAATCAACGTGAGGTAGCTTATTTCATACGGATTGCTGTACAGAGCCAGACCAACAGCATGGATTTCCATACCAAAGTCTCATGGACAAGTATGTAGATCCACACACTATGGGGCAGTGTAAACACTTATTCTTGGAGTATTTAACTTGCCTGGTTTTATACTTTTAGTGGCACTTCCTGAAGTTCACAGCTAAGCTGCCTGTGTTGTCTAGTTTCAAAGTCTGTCTAATGACAAACAGATGTGACCTGGTCATGCCAAACTTTTGGTTGCCTTTGGAAGACAGATACAGGAATTATGGCTGCAGAAACCAAAGGCCACACTCTAGTTTGGAAGCAGACAGTCCTTTCCTGGTCTGCTGAAAAAATAATTACATTTCAGACTGCTCTAGACTTTAAGCTATGATTACTATTTTCTACTATATAGAAATAAAAAAATGAACTGCTATAAGAACATCTTTAATTAATAAGCATATGCCTTGCCCTACTTAGAGCCACACCATGCACAAAGATGTTCCCTCCTTCCATCAATATGCATAGTCTGAAAACCCAGCCTGATACCAGTATACAAAACCTGATACCAGTATGCAAGACCTGATACCAGAACACAAGACTTGCTCTGAATTTCTTCATATTTTCTTGTTCATGTTCTGTGTAAGGTATCCAGCTGGTCGTAGTCTTAAAATATGGGACACTATTTGTAACTGACTACAAGTGTAAAGCACTGCTATTACTATTTGTTAACATTAGGAAAAATATGTGTTTATGTCTTCACACTGATGCATTTGGTAAGTAAATATTACATAACTTAATATTATATGCATTACCATTACATAAGACCAAGAATCTTTAATAAATTTGCCTGCTTTGATACTGAAACAAAGAATTGTTATTATGAACAAGAGCATAACACCTGCATTTTTCACTGAAAATACATTTTGCATAATGAATTCTCTAGATTCCCCTATTGTTCAGTGAAGTACACTCCCATGCAGAGAACTGCAGGATGGAGATTTCAATAGGGAACTAAGTTAATTTATGAGAACACTTAAGTAATAAAAGAAAGGCATATGAAAAACATGGTAAAACCATGTCTGAGCACCCTGTCTTTCAAAGAAATGAGACTACAAGGCAGTATAGTGTTCTGTGTTTACTGGGATTCTGGATATGCTGGTAAGCACTAGTGTAAAAAACCTACATTAGTCTTGTCAGTTATGTTAATCTTACATAGGATAGAGTGTGCACACTCATATTCTTACGGATCTAGATACAGTTCTATGAAAATGAAGCCAGGTTCTGCTCCATACTTCTTGTGCAAGACATCCTTCCCCAATGAAACCAACACCATACATTTTTAATTGTTCATAGTAGTTACAATGGGTTATAAACCTTAAACTTTGTACAGACCTTAAATGTCACCAATATTACTGAATGGAAAGTTAAACCAGCTTTCACAGATGAGAAATGCCTTTAGAATAGCAGTAGCGGAATTTATCCCACCAGATAAATTTCTGTTATATGATTGCAGAATGGATCTATTTTTTTAAACGTGTAAAGGGAAGGAACAGTCAGTCTGAGATTTACACCTGATTTGTGTTATAGTAATCTTTGAAATTAAGAAGTGTATCCTTGCATTTCATTAAATTCTGGCTAATGAGATAACTGTCTTCCCAAGGAGGGAGTGATGAAGTACTCATGCCATAAAGCATAAATTAATGCTGCAAGGTTAAACACTGGAACTAACTCATGTTTCAACAAAAGCCCCTACCAGCAGTTAAATTAACTGACATAAATACCATAAAATCTGTCTTTATTTTAGTCTCAGATGATGCTTCTTTTTACACCCCTGCTTTCAGTTTGTATAACTCATTTTTGCACATTATTGCATGCATCATTTGCCGTTTAAAGAATCAGCTACAACTGAAAAAAGATTTAAGGAATCAAGTACTCAGGGAAAAGAACCTGTAGGTATGAGGAATACCCCTATCATACTGTATTTTGCCAGTACTCTTTAAAGAAAATACCGCAACAGACAACCACAGTTCAAAGAAACAGTTAATTATGTTGAGAGTAGACGAAAGAAATCTACTTTTTCAGCTTTTTGATAGACATTTTGAAAAAAATGTTAAAGAAAACCTGTGGTGATAATAGGTTTGATATATATTCTGGCAAAAATTATATCACATTAATGAGGTGGCTTAAAGGGCTCATGCATTTTGTAGGAGGCATTTCAATGTATTAGTATAATTAGCAGTGATGAGAAAACTGTTTGGAACTGAATTACCTCTCACGAGTTCATTTGAGCTATATGAAATTACACCATGCAAGAAGGAAAATTATGGAGCCATCCAGAGAGAGTTCATGCCTGATTTGATCATAGCCACTAATTGGATGATCATTTTCGTAAAGCTTTTCAAATGGTTGACAGTTTCTGCCTCTCATTTTTTTAATGGACTAGCTCTTTATTTCTTGCGCTAAGGAACCAAACATACATTTGTTCAAGATTTTGGTGTTTCTACAGGGACCTACAGGTGTAATTGTCACAATCTGAGCAACCTTTGTCCCCTAATTAGCTGCTTTTTGGGGACCCCTGATGAGAGTTGCTGTTCTTGTTAACAATCTTAGAGAATACCTGATGAGTAAGAGTCTCCAAAGTCTGATGCATGTCAGCAGACACCATATGACAGCAATTTAATGAAGTTAAAAACTGACCTGATTCTGATGGCTGGAGTAGCATCTGTGTTGTATAGCTTTTGATTTCTGTTGGTCTATTTTTTTTTTAACATGAATTGGGTGTTCTGGTGAAGGATAACAGAAAGGTGAAGGATACAGGAAGGAAAGCTTATTAATGGAAATACTTTATGAGCTTTCTTTCTGTCCTTCCTAATATCCAGTAACACTGAGCAAATTGAAATGGTGCTAACCTTCTTCATATATTTTAAATGAGATGTCTAATATATAAAATACTTGATTTGGGAGTTTTTAAGTGTTTAACTCAGATCTGGTTTACTGTTTTTTTACTAATATTCTTAGCAGTTTTCCGGGGGGGGGGTGTTTTGTTTGTTTGTTTGTTTTGTTTTAAATTATCCTTTCCCTTTATTTAATGCAAACATTTTGCAGTAAGATTTAGACTTAGTGTGACCTCAAGTGTAAATTATACTTAAAACAGTACTTCCCACAAATAATACATCTGAGTTGCAAAGTCAGGAAGAAAAACAGAAAAATAAGTGTTTTCCAGTTTCTTAAAAGAAAAATGGAACAATAAACTTAAGAATACTTTACCTCAATGATAAGGTATAATCCATTGTGGGTAACCCTTCTGAAGTACACAAGTTCATGTATAGTATTTGTGTGGGCTGTTCTTGGAAATTTTTTTGCAGCCTCTTGTAGGAACAGAAGCTCTTTCTGACTTTCTCTATTTACTAAAAATTTTCATAAGCCTTCTAGCAATTGCTTATGGAGAGAATACTAGCACTTATTTAGATGTTATTAGTAGATAAATATAGATTAAAGCAAAAATGTTATCCTCACATTGAGTATTCTATTTTCATATAGCTCTCGTGTTCTATCAGACTTTACCGAAAGATATAGAAAATGTTATTTAGTACCTTTAAACTTTATTACATTTACTGAATTTTCCTGCAGTGAAAAGATGTCTTCACAAAAAATCTGAAGTCTTGAAGAAATACCTAGAAAAACAGTGGTTCATAAATGTCTCTAAATTAAGTCATGATTTGAAACATGTTGTTTACAAGAATTTTTAGTAAGAGTCCGGCTAGCAGGTTACAGATTGCAATCATACAAATGTCTAGAAGAGAATTAGCACTGATTTGATACAGAAAGAACATATGTGTTCAGAAGTATGTTTGAAGAAAATATGCACTATGCTAGTGCTCTCACAGCAAATAAAACAACAGCTGGTAGTGCAAATGCCTTATTTTTTGTTGTTCTTCCCTCTAATCCAGCAGACAATCATTCTAGCAATGGACTCCATAACCCTTTGGCCACTTTAATGTTGAATGTCATATGGAAGACAAATGCAGTATGCCCTTTTACATCTCATAATAATTAATACAAGGAATTCACAAAAGTTAGAAATACAGAAAAGTACTATTGGACCATTGAGGTCAAATGCAGTGTAGAGCCTCCATTTCCAAATGACATCATACTCTTAAAAGACACGTCAATGGTAATAATATTATAAGAATGTTCATTTAAGTAACTTTCTAGAGGGTGTTATCAAGGTAAAGTAAAATTATTGTCAATGATAAAAGATTATTTTTTTAACTGCAACCTCATAGTAGGGTTGGCAATTTTTATCCATTATGCGGCAATTAATCAAATAATATTAATATCATGGAGTCTTACAGAAACTTGGCAACATGATACAATTGCTCCAAAAAGCCACTTAGAGATTATTTCCACTTCACAGCCTACCCCCCATCGACATTCATACGGCTGCTTCACTGCCGTTATGTTCAGTTAATTTTTCACATACAAGAATCGTGTGTCTTTTTGCACATGAAACTGATTGTTTTTGCTGAGGAAACTTTCAACTACCTGAGGGTATGGAACAGCATTGCTTTGCAGATACTTTATGCAAGGAAAAAATCAGCTGAATGAAACAGAATGTTGAAGCTAAGGTTTTCCTAATGGGAAAGGTTTATATGTTAAGCAAAGCAAATGAAAGCTCTATGACAGACATTTTTTTCATTAAGAAATTAAAGCTGGCAGGTCTTCAGTTTGATCACAGCTGTATTGGTGTAAACTCAGTTTCTGTAAGTTACATTACTTCAGCTTTTATCATTGTAATATAAGAATTCTGTGAAGATACTTTTGCTCATCAGTCTCATTCTGAATGTCTCAAGTACCGTGTACACATAAGCAGTTTGGGAAAGAGTTGTCATTGTTTTATATTTGTAACCCTGGCTGTTTATTCTTATAGAGAAAACATACCATAATAATAATAAAGAAGATAATAATTAGAATAGCAGTGAGACAGAGTGAGGATTACAAAAACAGCAGGTTCAGACACTGAAACTTCAGAACCTTGTTATTAACCTCCTTTCTAAGAAGTGACTTGATATATCAAAGTATAAAACACACACAGAAATCAAAGTTAGGGAAGGTTTGTTTATTTCTGAAGAACAGTTTAAATTCTTCCCAACATTCATACTGTGAAGACAGTGTCATTGTATCAGGAATGAGCCTGACGCAACCTTTGTAGTGTTTTGGGGGGGATAAAATGAAATCAGTAGGCAGAAGTGGGGCAGAGGCCTCAGATGTAAATGATAAAACTATACTTCTAAAACACAAAGATGGTAGAACGATGGCCATGAAAGATTTAGCACATCATTTCTCTGAAGTACATATTGCCCATGCCATTATCGTCAATGAGATTTAAAGTACTGTAATTCCCTTTAAAGGTTAAAAATCAACACATGCACATTTGTCAGAAAGTATATCAACAAATCAGACACTGGCAATACAGTCCCTGTAATCTACCAATACAAGACATCGGAGCACTCTAATTTTAGTGAAATAATAGAACTCCCCAAGGGTGACAGTGTAGCCACTGCAAATGTGTAAAGTACACCATCTTTTGTCCAGGATTTGTCCTTTGTTGGACTCCTGGCTAGCACTAAAATCTGCACAGTAATATTTAAGTAAAATTTTCAAATTTATTGCTCAAAACTTGTCATCCAAAGATTGTGAATAGAAAGATCTTTTTAATGATATTTAACTTCTAGCAGTTACTAATGCTTCATGATAATGAGCTTCCCTGTTTCACTATTTTCACCAGAAATGCCACTTGTATCGTTATCATCACAACTCTAAGGAATGCAGAAATTAATAACAATGAGATGGTAAATGGCCCTCAGAACCAATCCATCAGACTTCAAGTCATTTTATTTATGGGAGATCTTTAAATAAACCAGAGAAAATAGTATCTTGCTCCCTGGGAATATCTTTCTTTTACTGAGAAAATTATTTGCCTTTTTTTTTTAATCATCGTATTTAATGGGGGTTGGAGGGTAGAAACAGATTCCTTGAAGTCAGCAGTAACTCAAAGAAATATTCCTGAGAAAGACTTCAAGCAATTCCCTAAGCAGCCTGACCCAGGATATTAGCCCTGCAGGCTTTTGCACAGCCACCAGTTTCACCACTAGTGGAGACAGCTACACTTCCAGATGTTGATGTTGGAAAAAAATCTGTTCCCAAGACTCAGCATCTGCTTCCTGAAATCAGCTAAGTCTTCTGTGAATTGACAAGAATATTCAGCAAAAGAAAGCAAAGAAGAATATTGCTTTTTATAGACTAAACCCCACAACACTGGCTTTTATACAGCTTCCTTTCAATGACAACATTCAATTCAATAAAAGAAATGCAAAAGACCTCTCAAATTTGCAAAGAATGTCAGCTTACAGGTATTAAAACATGGGTATACAAACTAGGCTGAGAAAGACTCAAAGATATAGTTGTATGCTTTGCAGGTGCTTCTTACAAGTTAAAAAGCTGCATTTGAAAACTCCGAATTACTGAATATATGGGATACATTGTGAAAGGAATACACTTTCCCTTTTTAAGGTCAGGCATTTTAAAACCTCATTGAAGTGAAAAGGTGGGCAAAATGGGTATGTTCAATTTCTAGTCAGGAGATTTAGCGGATAGATATTACCTGTTCCCAGCCACTGGTCAATTTTATAAACCAGACTCTTGACTGTTTTTCTAAATAACCAGCAAGTGTATTCATTTCGCCCATTTTTACATATAGAAAATGGCCTATCACTACTTTTCCCAAAGATTCTGCTACTGGATACATTATATTATCAAGTCTAATATCTTCCTCACTGAAAGGTGCATTACATTTAGCATACTAATCGGGGGGGGGGGGGGGGAATTGTGCACTGCATTATTTTTAGCCCAGCCAGTGAAATCTCAAAAATTTGTGAAATCTAATTCTCACAGCATACAAAGTCAAAAGTGATAAAAGGCAACATTCATCCCCATTAATAGCTCCAGTGACTTCAATGGAATTACAGCAAGAACGAATTTGGCCCCATCTCCTCAGCACGACAGACTGTTCACATGTGCTGCAGAACTCCTTCTGGGTCTGTGCCACAGCTCTTTTTTTTTTTTTTTTTTTTTTTTGTAGACAAAAACTTAAAGTGAGGAAATAAGAAGGGAAGGATCTACTCATGTGATCAGGTACCTTTTTTTACACATTAATTAGAATTTTCTTCTGGGACAACAGAAGGAAATAGTGACTATGTTCAATTGCTTGCAAAATACCAAATTCTAGCAGTTTGACTGTTACAATTCATGCCACCTATGAACATGTTTGCAGAAGATTATTCCACAGAAAGAAACAACAACCATGGTCTTCTTAATACAGACGTTATATTATTCTGCTTATAATATTCCAGACCCACTTCTGAAAAAAATCTCCAAATTCCTTCTATAAAACAGAAAAAAAGAGGGTTTTGCCTTTTCATCTCATGCAGTTTGTTTGCCCCATGTATAAAGCCTTTGCTCAGAGTCATGTTAGATATTCTACAACTGTTACTGATCTATGGGTTAAACTTCTATATTTATCTCATCTCAATATTTTTATGCTAACAAAAATGCCAAACAGTTGATCAATTACCATAAAAAATTGACCATGACTTCAAGTGCTTGGATTTTCAAACCTTTGTTAGGTCTCATTGTTGATCTAATATTGAGTAATGCCACGATCTCGTCAAGAGGAAAAAAATTGTAAAAATTGCACACTTCTAAACCTGCACTATACTTTCTTTAGAATTATTTAGCTATTATTATACTATTATAGAGTAGTAGCCATTCTTGCATAAGCCCAGATTCAAAGATTACTGAAATAAATTGCGTTTCTATAGAATTTCATGAGCTTTAGAAAAAGTCCTTAAGTAGTCAAACCTGTATCATACGGTTTTTAGTAGAAGCTAGTTTCATATGCTAACTGCTACAAGGTCTACTCAAGGAAAAAAGTCTTTTTGCAAACATGTATTAGCTATAGGCAAGAATGAACTCTTCCCTACTCCAGCTACACGTTAAAAACCCTGCTCAATTTAAAGCCACAAGGAAAGTAATTAAATGTAACACACACTGCAGCTTCTCTACAAAGATACAAACGATGCTTTCCGAATCAGTATCCTTGCAGATGTGTAATTTGACTGTGTATCAGTTCATATGCAAGCTGATGTTTATGTGCGTGTCTCACTTTGACCCTTGCTCACCACATATAACCACATCTCCGTTGTGGGATGTTTGTTTTAAAACACGAATATATAGTGGGATATTGTTGAGTCCCTATTTTATATCAATTTATTTATAACCTTTGATATATTAGTTGTACAGTGCTACATTACAACATTTTAATGGTTTTGGCTCTTGGCTAATAACATGTATTCTTAAAGTAGCTTCCGGTAAGATGTATCTCTGAAAGCTCCAAAATAAAAAGTTCTAGTGCCAATGTAACAGAAAATAACTGCATTCCATTGCCAAGCTTGTTTTAGATCTCTTCTTCCTTTTGATAGAACATTGTTGGGCACAATATCAACAAAATGATCTGATTGTGCATGAAAATCAGATTGCATTTAATCTTTAGACAATGCTGCACTCATTGCTCTGTCAATTCAAAGGCTCATCATGGTATGACGGAAGAAAACACATAGTGGCATTTCCATTAAGGACTGCGAATGCTAGGTCTGACAATGCATTGTTACATGCAGTTTGTGATACAGTTGCCCGTTTGTAACTTCTCTGTGCTTCTTTGCTTTAGCACTGTAGGGTGGCAATATTTTTGCCATCTTCTGTTAAAAAATATTTTACAATATCTGAGCTGTTTAGAACAATTTATAAAAACAATTCTGGGAATTACTTAAGCAATTTTAAGTTTTTGAGAAAAAAAAGTATTTTCAATTTATGCTCACAATGAAGTGATGTTATCATTCGAAACCTCTGACATTGGACTAGATGAAGGGACTTCCTGTTTTCCTTCCCAGATTAATCTCCAAAAGAGCATAGACAATGGACATTTCTAAGCCTGGCTACAGCTTCCACTTCAGACATTTGACCAACTAGCACTTTCTAGCAGAGGAACTTCCACTCAACATTACTTCCATTATATGACAAAGAAGATTTACAAAACTAAGCATTTTCCATTTTTAGTCACCTAGGCAAATATGTGCCTTCTTAATTTTGTTTCATTTTTCTCCAGAGTATATCTGTGAGTGACACTTGGCTTTTGGCCGATGTGATGTATACTTGTTTCACTTGATTTGTTCCATGAGACTTTAGAATACCTGCCTAGCTGAATATTTTTTGTACCTTTGCAAGTTTTGGACAGTATCTAAACCAGTCTTTCAACATTTGCATTGAGAAACAGGAGCTTCCTGACACATTCTCCAACATAAGCATCCCTGGTTTAGCCTTCCCTTGACTCATTACCAGGGCCTTTTCTGTTTCCTTTCACTGTAAAGGAAAGCAGGTGTTCTTCATGGTCCAACAATGCATCTTGAGAAAACTATTTCTTCATAAGCCCATTTGCAAACTCACCTTCTGCCCTTTTCTTCCGCTATCCTTTCAGACCCGTTGCTCTCCAAAAGTGCTCTTCAGAGAGCTCTCTTGTAAATCGGAGGATTTTCCATTCATTCTCTAAACAGATTCCCAGCAACTGCTTTCATGAAATAACTGTACGCATACAGAAAACCAATTCTAAATCTTTAAAACTTATTACTTTATTTACCAATGCTATTCAATATTTTTTACTCTTTCACAGTGAAATGAGGACCTTTAATCAAACAAAAAGTGTGCTTATGAATGGAGTTTTAGTGTCATGGCAAAGACTTTCCTCTTTCTTTTCCACAGCAATAGTAGCAGGACTTTTTTTCAGTCTCTTCACTTGGAAAAGACACCATTACCTAATGAGAGGGCACTGACAAGAATTCCACATTCCTACTGCTAACTGAAATCTGCCAAGACTGGCTTGCTTCTTCGCTATATTTTCTCTGCCAGAATTTTCCTGATTCTTTTTCCAATTCTTTGTGAATCTATGGTGAGAACAAATGCAGAAAAAGCAGCATAAGGAAGACGCTTCAGCCTTGCTAAGATTTGGCTTAATTATCATGAGTTTTCCTTTTTTTCATTCACCCTCCTGCTCCTTCTCCCCAAAAGTACAAGTTTTGGGTTTTGAATCTCTCTCTCTCTCTTTGAAAATATTTCAGATCAGTTTCAAGTTCCTCATAACAGTCGTAAGAATTAGAAATTTTCTTTTTGTTTCTTGAACTGACAATTGACTTCTTCAGGCCACCTTCCAAGCTTAAGTGATGCTTTCCACATTGGAGCTCAGTTGCAGTAACTGTGGAGACAGTAGTTTTAGCAGAACTCTGATGTTTTACCATGCTAATATTTAACATCTGCATATTAACAGTGCTGAAAGTACAGGGCCTACCTATAGACTGGGACCAAGTGAAGGGTTGCTATGAAAGACATACCATGTTTTTAGACCCAGGTAATTTCATATAACCTTGACCCTCTCTAATGTTACCTACATAGAAAAGTACAATAATAAAATAAGTTACAGACACTTCTAAAAAGCGAACACGTTCCCAATATTCTGTTGATTCTTCATTTCAGAGAAAGTATTTTTGATCATTAGAAATACAAGTGAAAGGCATGGGAGTAGAACAGCAGCAGAGTCCCCAGAGACATCTAAATGACATGGAGATAAAGTATTACTTGTACTGAATATTCTCAGTTCACTTGGAAGACAAGGGCCACATACTCAACCTATGTAAATAAGCATAATTCAAATGAAGCCAACGGTGCTACCACCATTTATACCAGCTACAGTTGTAGCTCAAGATACATTCCCCAATTTGTTTATCATATACAGATAAAACCTCCTAATGTGCATTTGTTACAGGAGGTAAAAATCAATACACACTGTGACACTAACTACACACAAACACTGATAATGCAATATATTTCTTTTTTTCTGTCTGGAAGCACTTAAGAGAAAAAGGAAAGCACTTAAGAATATTAATCATTTGTGGACCATTTCATTACACTGCCACTGTTATGGTGAAGTGACATGTGAGTAGCTTGAAACTATTGCATATTATACAATGATTTACCATAACTATGCTCATATTCTATTTCATTACTCTCTGCTTTCATAAGCATACATTTTTAAAAGGTTTACAATGTTTGATTTGTATTTAAAAGAAAAATCAAAACAAAACATATGTCTCATTGTATTTGCATGTCAACAGTACAATCACAGCAGAAAGATTTGTGCCCAGTATTTACTGGATGGTGTCACATGCTACTTCAACTTACAACATTATGTGCATTTAGCTGCCAGAATCAGTCCTTTTCATCTAGGTGCCATTGCCACAGAAGTATAACAGCAGGAGCTTCAGCTCTGTCTCAGGCTAACACATTCCGATAAATAGTAATACTCCAGTAGCATGGGTGTCATTCTTATCTGAAATTTAGGCTGCATCTCCATGAGGAATATTTAATGCCATTGATATTCTGGTTTCAGCTATACTGTTGATACCAATGGCGAGAACACCTAATCTTTCAAATACAGAACCACATTTCAAGCACAGTTATTACTACTAAGGCTCATTTTTTTATTCTGGAAGAGGCAAAGAAGAAATCTAGGCATCCACATCAAGCAACGTTTGCATAAAGTATCTGATACTTTCATGAGCACCTTCACAGACATTCTGTTCCTGCCTTGTGGTTACTTGTCTGTCATGTCCAAGCAGTTTGTTCAGAGACACTGCTTTGACTTGGCTTCTGGGCCTCAGCAAATCCCACACAAATTTCACTCAGAGAAGATTTCTAAGTGGAATAAGAAAGGTAAAATTGTAACATGGCATCCCTGTTAGTAATCGAAGTAATATGTTAGCCTGGGCTTGCTATGTTAGACAATAAGGACAATAATATTTTCCCTAGAGAAGAGGCTAACTTTAGACAATGGTAACTCATGCACTTACTTACATTTCTACAAATCCATTTTGTCAGGCATCTTTATCTTTGCACTGCTCTCCAACTTAACCCTGCCAAATACCAATTCTGTGTCCACACTGTTAGACAGACATGTGTTGGTGAGGAAATGACTCCACATACTGACCAGTATTTAAAAGAAAACTGGAAATATTCCCTCTTTTCTCTGTGTGTTCTTGGATTTCAATTCAGTAATTAAGCAACAGTAGTTGGAAAGATGTATAGGAGTAGTCCATTCAGAGGCTTTACCAGGAAACCAAAGAGGTTGCATACTTAATGCAATTACTGAATATCCCTGTTTGGTCTTTTGCACCCTTGGAGTCAGTATCAATAGAGCTACATCGCCTGCTGCTTCAAACCTGGCTCAATGTGTCAGGCGTGATATGAAATTCAAGGAGTCAGTACTATTTTGTTGTTGTTCTTCTTCTTCTTTTTAATAATTCTGTTGGAAAGAATACTGTGCATACAGGAATGCAAGAATCATGCGGCTCAGAAATGCCCCCCACAAAAGAACTGGGCAAGAAGGAAAGCAGTGCTGTAGCACAGTGTTAAAGAAGTGGGAAGTGGTGATTTGTGTTCTTTCTTTTGTTCAGCCCTTCAGTTTCAGCACCTGGAAATCTTTAAAGGTGAGTGATGAAGTACTGCTACTGAGTTTTTAGTATCAAAGCTAAGTGAAAAAGTAGCGTTTCTGAATTGTTTCCCTACCTAAGCTGATAATTAGAAGGTAGCTGATTTGGAATACAGTGGTGGTATTTAATTTTTAAGAACTCGAGTCTCTTGTTGTGTTTCACCTTTGGTATTTAAAATAAACATGCCTCATCTATATGTGGCATTCCACCACTGCTACTAACAGAGGGATAAAAATCAGTAGCAGAAATGTAATGATCTAAAATTAAAAAGCCTACTGGAGAAAGGGTAGGATTTTGCACAATGTCGTACTTTTAAATATAAAATAATTGGCATTTCAGTTCAATTACAGAGCTTTTCAGTCTAAGAGAGTGCAACAGCCACAGAAGCCAAGCAAAACACTTATTTTCTCTACCTGAAGGTCAAGTTAAAACCCCTGACTGCCATTATTTAGATTTTAAACACCTCCTTGCCCCCCAAAAACCTCTCAAGCAAACAACAATTATTGTACATTTGTGAAGTTTTTATTGCTCAAAACCTTATTTACATTTCATTATGGTGAACATAAGCAGCTCCTTGAACGAGTGCTCTCTGAGATTCCATTAGATTATAATTCATTTCACAGACATTTTTAAAACAGTAATGAGATAGTTTCAACATCTGTTATTTTGCCCAATCCATTGAAGACTCTGTTGAATGAATGGGGTGCATGACAACAGAAAGCCAAGGTGACAGGCTTAGATTAAACTAATACACCAACAATAGTATAATTAGTCAAGTACTAACAGCAAACCACACTTGTATTGAAACCTAGAAATAGCTGAAAGTAAAAGGAAATCCCATAACAATGCATTGGTTTGATAATAGCAAAGAATGATTTAATGAAAGAATAAACATTCAACATGCATTCACATTTCATGTGAAGTGCTCTTGGCTGTTAAGAGTCAAGAGCTCTTCACATGAAAGTAACATGTTTCTAACTCTTTCAGAGATGATCAACTGAAGGAGCCTTATTAATAGCTGTACAGGGCTGTTGCATTGTCCTTCTGAGTCATCTATCCACTTGAATTATTCGCAATTGACATATAAGTCTGCATTTCCCTGCTGCTGCATTAACCAGCCTGAACACAATGGGTCAGATGCTTGGCTGGTGAGAAGCAGAAGCCAGTTTACACCAGCTAAAGAATTGGCCCATAACATTCAAAAGCTTTTATTTAGTTAACTATAAGTATAGAGTTATTTAAATACTATTCACTCTTCTGATATAAATGTTAATATTATCTACTGTTCCCTCTCAGTGCTGAAAACACTTTCATATGAGTGCAGAATAAATGCCACAGAAGTACTGCATGAAGTAATAAACATGATACATTTTACCTGTAACAGAAGGTACCCCGTAGAGAATTTTGTCAGAAACGCATCAAGAGTGAGATGACAAGAAACGGCTTTCCAGAAACTGATCGTAAAAGGGGCAACCAGTTAGCAGCCCTTTGCAACCCTCCACTGTTTATATTCCCCAAGACAACTTCTCACAGGTTAGTATGCCATCTTGACAGAATAGCAGAAGCTGGAGACACTGTATTATATGAAGGTGACAGTTAGGTACATTTATACCCATTAATTCTGATTTTTGATGCTTTCTTATGAGCACTGATTTTCAATTCTTTTTTCTCTTATGGTTAGTTTCAAGTATCACGCATCAAGGGCCAGATTTTCATCTATTAGACTTCAACTTATAACACTAATTTCAACCAAGCAACATCAGTTTACTGTCCTCATAAAGAAAAGATACCAGACATGCAGTATAGTTGAACCTTACAAATAATCTAGATATGGAATGGCTAGCATTTTCAATTGCAAAAAACTGTGGATTCTCTTTCTTTGCAGCTGGCTTATGATATCTGGCAGGGAGAAACTCCTCAGGCTGTAGAAGTGCCACCCCTATGTCCTGCTTAATTTAATTTAGTTTTAGCTGACTTATAAAATGGTAAAAAGGAAAAAAAAAAAATCATCTTTTCCCTTTCCTTTTTTGTGTTAATAAAGACAATTCTGACAGTCAACCAAAGTCACTGAAAATCCTCAATAAGTTTTCCCAGGCAGTGGAAGGACATTGCTGGGAATTCCTAAGAGCAGGCAGAAAAGCTGAATAAGAGGCAAAAGGAAGGTCTTCTGATAAAATCTGCACATCCAATACATGACTTCAACACCCTAAGGCCGGAGGCAATGTGCAGGACACAAGTATCCACAACTCTTGGGTGTAAGGGGCAGAAAAGAGAACAGGAAGGTACACTGCTGTTGTAAACTTCAAGATCAATAGCTGTCCATGCCTTCACTTCTTGCCTGAAAATCTCCTAAAGTGTTTGAGCTTTCAGTGAAAATAAACAAACCAAATAAATACAGACTTCTGAGACAAAATTTGGTTTTCAGGTTTCTGCTTTTCATCCTCTGGATTTTATTGTGTTTGTGTTTTAAGAGGAAATCAGATACATTTAGGAAAAATAGACAAAAATCCCTTTCATAAAGTTAGAAGAACATTTTAACAGCTTTAATTACAGTCTGAAACTCCAATCACATACTACTTTTTCCACTAGGAACTTGCCTTATTCATGTTATAAAAGGGCCAAGTCAGTAAATCTAGCATTTCTCTACATAGAAACTCTTCATTTTCTTACATAAATAATATTACCTCCATATGTAATACTCAGATGAGTGCATTGTTTTGAATGTCAACAAATTCTGATGCCTACAACAGAGTTCTTTCCATTCTTTTTTCCAGAGTTTTGTGGGTCCTGCCTACACCACAGATCTATGGGGAAACTTTCCCATCACTGCAAAGATTGCTGCAACGTTATTAATTGCATCGTTACTATAGCCTAGGTTGTGATAGTTTTTGACACTTTAACCATGGTATAGCTCAGAGCAAGTTTGGTATTAACAGTGAGGAAATACTGCATTTGTAACTGCAGTAGTGTTTTTACTCTTGCTGCTACTCCTGGTGGAACAGTAGTAAAAATTTTTTTGACAGAAACCTATAATCAGCATACACCTAACAAGAGCCGGTTCAATGCCTTTATCAAGTCTGAACCCTGGCTGTGTGGCAGTTGTTTCTAAAACAAGGCTATCCATGGGAACATTATAGTGTTTGCTAGAAATATCAGGTACCCAGACCAGGTTAAGTCCACTGTTCTGGTTCTGACCATGAAGGCTTCCAAGTGCTTCGGGACAGGTATAAGAAATCCTGTGGTAGAAAGTGATAAAATAATTTGCCAGCATGGAAAATTCTCCCTAATTCCAGTGAGAGTGGTGTATCGCCTGAGATATGCAAATCTAGTTATTCCTCCAAAAGGTTTTCAGTTTTCTTTTCTCATTTTCCACCCTTCTAAACCCTCTTTTTCAGTAATTTCAAATTGCATCATTTCAAAGAACTATTTCTAGATAGTAAATGAATGTATATAAATTTTTAACCAACATATATCTCAAACACTTTGGGAAGTAAACAATGCCATTACTACAACATCAGATCGTTGGAAGAAGAGCACAGAAGACATTCAGTTCTATCTGATTTTTACATATATGCTGTTATATTAGGTAGTGTTTATATTTAAATATTTGTTTTATATATTTTTAATTATTTTTTAGAATCTACAAACTTATTCAGGAATTTACTAAAAAAAAAACTCTACAAAACAAGAAGGATTGAATATCCCAACAGCTTCATATTGCTAACATAAAGCAATAATCAGCAATCACAGAGAGGAAATAAAATGAAACAAAGTTAACATAAGCTATAGAAGTTATTTTGCAAGAATTGTGTCAATTTTCCTTAAAATGAAAAAAGCCATTTTTCTGTAAGACTTTTCTGGCTGTAACTGAAATTTATATATTTTGTGGGTTTACTTTACTTGCAGGGTGAAATTGCTTTTACAATTGCAGGTGCATGAAGATGAAAATAAGGCCCAAATCGCATGTGAATTCTTGAGATTAGCGCATCATTTCATGGACCGTTGAACTTGTCTTTCATATATATATATCTATGTTTTATAGCAAAGACACAGAGCACCTCCATGTTATATTCTAAATATTCAAAATGTTTGCACGGATAGTGATCTTCCCAACTTCTATTAAATAAAATCACAGAGTCACAAAGCTGAAAGTGTAAAATGGATCTGAGCTTTCATTACTGTTTTCTATCAGAGGTTCTTGGTGCCAGACATTCTGCAGTACCTCACTTGCTTCCATAGAAATAGTTTTCCATACGAGGAAGTGCATGTCCTATACATACCACTCCTGGGAATTTTCTTATTTCACAGGTAAGAATTAGGTACCAAACACCTCTTTATTTCATTGATCAGACTTACTGAAAAAAATAAGGTGAATCTTAGAAAAATCTTCAAGCCCTAATCTGATAATCTGTTGTGCATGATTGAATTCAGCAGTAGGAAAGGGAGGAATAGAAAGGTGCTTTTTACCTAATCTTAACAAACATAGCAAAACTCTGTTGAGGAGAAAATAGTCTGTAGTTTTTGCATGTCTCTACTGGCCCCAGAAAAGACTAATCTATACCAGTGGATTTATGTTAGTATAACAACAGGAGGTGGGAAATATTTTCTTATTATTATTTCTTATAAAAAAGAATAGCTTTGCTTCTCTTAAATATACATTTCACTGTACACTAACTAGAGGACTAATTTTGAAGGCCATGGAAAAGAGGTGCAGAACATCTGCATGGGAACCTGGTCTCTCTTTTTTTTTCCCTTTTTTCCTCATTTGCATTATGTGCAGTGGAAATACAGTACAGTGGAAGGCTTCCTTCTGGGAAAATGAGCGAAGAGTCTGTAAGTTTGTGTATCCAAGGGCTATTTTAAGAAGATTGTAGTGAATGGGTGCATTCTAAGGCCATCCGAGAATAACCCCAACATGAATTAAACATGAGAAGTAGTTGTTTAAAGTTTTGCTGGTATTGCAGCAGAATGTGAATGATTGCTGAGTAAAGTATAAAAGGACAGCAGATTATTAAACACAAGCGTGCTGGCTAGGCCCCAGAAAAAAATACTAAACCTTATGAACAACAACAATACAGGCAGATGGTAGTGGCTACAAAGCACTTTCTAATCAGTGATACAACTTTTATAATACTGCTATCTGTATTTAATTCAACTCAGAACTTATAATGCTTTGGCTCTGTCATGTTTCCCTGTCTTTATCATTTGACTCCCTTTCTTTTACTATTCTATATGTATAAGTAGTTGGTCATAATTTTTCATGTATTTAATAGAAAAACAAAGATTAGATTTAAAACACGACTGCAAGTTACAAAATTAGAAACTGAATTATATCTCAAATCTTGAAAGAACATAAATTGGTTACACAGGTAAGAATATGACTATCACACTTTTTCAAAACAATATTGCATTTCTCTGCAGTTAGATCTTTCAAAATATTAAGAAACTCTCTATACCTTTTTGTTACATCTAAAAACAGGGAGACATTCAGAGATGGAGGTGGAGCAGAAGTACCCTTATGCATGCTTGAATAGACTTCAGTGATATGAGGAGTTGTAACAACCCACTGCAAAAAGAACTGTGTCCCTATATGGGCAAATAAAAGGAATAAAAACTTGTTTGCTTCAGCTGCTATTTAAAATAAATTTAAACATATTAAAAAAAGATGGAACCTGAAAAATATTTGCATGTCAGTTCCATACCTAGAAAAAAGAAGTCTTTACACATTTATTATTTTTCTCAAATATATTATAAACTTATCATAAATACCCAACTACCCAACACACTCTAACCAGTGTATCACTTGCTCTTAATTTCTTGATGCATCTAGAGAGAGCTTATTCTAATTGTTATAAAAGAATTCTAACATTAAAATTTCCATATGTATTTCCTTCCCCAAACTGGGTCAAAACATGTTGACTCCTAAGAGGTCTTCTGCTTCATAAGAACACCATGGGAAGTAGCCTACCCTTCTCCAGACCCAAATAATGGAGGTTGAATGTGAAATACCCTGCTGGTGGCGCACAGCAAGGGTAGAACGGGGAGCATGTGGAGACCTGACTCTGGTTGCTTCCCCACGCTGTGGTAGGACAGCGGGCACTAGCCGGAATATGTGACACAAAGGGCAGTAAGGAGAGCAAGGTCCTTTGAATTTCTTCACATTAATGTGGATGTTTCTTGTGTTACAGCTGGACAGGAGAGCAGGGAGCAGGGGTTAAGTCGAGTTCTTCCTTCTGCCTGCAAGTGTCAGTGGCATAGAAAAATAAGCCCAAAAGAAACTGGCAGAAGGAAGCATGTTATACTCAGAAAAAACCCAAAAACTTTCAGGAAATCATTCTCCTCCCCTACCATCCCAGTCTTTCTGAATTTTAATGATGAGGCTCTGCTCTTCTGCAATGCTTTTTTCCAGGGCAGCACAACTATTTGCCTTGCTATAACCTCACAGTAAACCTAAACTGAATACAGTTAACTGTTACTACAGTAAGCCATGTCAAAATAATGACACCTGCAAAAGGTGTGCCAGGGTGGAGGACCTCCTGCAGCAGGTGGCTGAGCTGCAGGAGGTGGTGAGAAGGCTGCGTAACATCAGGGAGGCCGGGAAGGAGTTAAATAGCTGGTTCCAAGCACAGTCTGAAGTGGACCCACAGCCAAGCAGCCAAAAACTCCCCCACTGGCACACACGGAAGGGAGGGGGGCCAATAACGCAGAAGAATGGAAGCTTGCAATGGCAAGGACCAGCAGGAGGAAGAGACTTCCCCCGAAGCCTGCGGTGCCCTTGCCGAACCACTTCACCGCTCTGCAGACCGAAGAGGAAAGGCCCATCACATCAGGAGAGATGCTGGAGCTGAGTAAGGCAGCCCAATCTGCTGCCCATATAACAATCAGTGCAACTAAGAAAAGGTGACGGGTGATAGTAGTAGGAGACTCTCTTCTGAGTGGCACAGAGGCACCCTTCTGCCGACCTGACACACTCCAGAGAGGTGTGCTGCTTACTGGGGGCTTGTATCAGGGACATCACCAAGAGACTACCAAGCCTTATACGGCCCATCGACTATT
This sequence comes from Buteo buteo, assembly GCF_964188355.1. Classification (NCBI taxonomy): domain Eukaryota; kingdom Metazoa; phylum Chordata; class Aves; order Accipitriformes; family Accipitridae; genus Buteo; species Buteo buteo. The sequence goes on along the minus strand of NC_134176.1, from coordinate 34,916,788 downwards.
ATCCGCTGCTGTTGTTTCACGTGGGCACCAGTCACACCACCGGGAGCAGTCTGAGGAGTATCAGAAATGATTACAGAGCCCTGGGAGTGGTGGTAAGTGACTCTGGAACCCAGGTAGTTTTTTCACCAATCCTCCCGCTCAAAGGGAAGGGGTTTGGAAGGGTCAGTTGAATCTGGCAAATCAAGAAATGGTTATGGGACTGGTGCCACAGCCAGGAGTTCAGCTACTTAGGCCATGGGACTCGCTTTGAGGAACCTGGTCTACTGGCAGCTGATGGGGTCCATCTGTCAGAGAAGGGGAAGAGCATCTTCGGTCATAGGCTTGCCAAGCTGGTGAAGTGGGCTTTAAACTAAAGGTTTAAAAGGGGAGGGGAACCTCAATCCATCGCGCTCCTAGCAGTTTGATGCCAGAGCCAGCAATAGATGCCCAGAGCCTGGAGAGCAATCATGGGTCAGCTCGAGAGCACCTGAACAGCAGCACAAAGGAATTGTAGCCACTCCAGCCAGTAAGTCATCTTCATCAGGGGCCCAACTTAAATGCCTCGAGGCAAATACATGTAGCATGGGGAATAAACAAGAGGAGTTAGAGACATGTGCACGCCTGCAGGGCTACCATCTTATTGGCACCACGGAGACATGGTGGGGGGGCTGCTGTGACTGGAGTGTTGGAATGGAAGGATACAGGCTCTTTAGGAAGGACAGGCAGAGGACATGACGAGGGGGTGTTGCCCTCTATGTCAATGACCTGGGGATGGATGAGGAGCCAACCGAGAGCCTATGGGCCAGGATCAAAGGGAGGGCATGGACAGGTGACATTATAGTGGGGGCATGCTACAGGCCACCCAACCAGGAAGACCAAGAGGATGAGGCCCTCTATAGACAGATAGGAGCAGCCTCATGTTCACAAACCCTGGTCCTCATGGGGGACTTCAGCCACCCTGATATCTGTTGGAGGGACAACATGGCAGGGCATAAGTGATCCAGGAGGTTCCTGGAATGTGTTGATGATAACTTCCTTCTCCAAGTGATAGAGGAGCCAACAAGGAGAGGTCCTATGATGGACCTTGTTCTCACCAACAAGGAGGGGCTGGTGGGGAATGTGAAGCTCAAGGGCAGCCTTGGCTGCAGTGACTATGAAATGGTGGACTTCAAGATCCTTGGGGCAGTGATGAGGGTGTACAGCAAGCTCACTACCCTGGACTTCAGGAGAGCAGACTTTGGCCTCTTCAAGGACCTGGTCGGCAGAGTACCATGGGATACAGCCCTGGAGGATAGAGGGGCCCGAGAAAGCTGGTTAATATTCAAGGGTCACCTCCTCCAAGCTCAAGAACTATGCGTGCCAACAAAGAGGAAGTCAGGCAAAACCACCAGGAGGCCTGAATGGATGAACAAGGAGCTTCTGGACAAACTCAAACACAAAAAGGAAGCCTACAGAGAATGGAAGCAAGGACAGGTAGCCTTGCAGGAATACAGAGAAATTGTCCGAGCAGCCAGGGATCAGGTTAGGAAAGCTGAAGTCCTGACAGAATTAAATCTGGCCAGGGATGTCAAGGGCAATAAGAAAAGCTTCTATAGGTATGTCAGTGATAAAAGGAAGACTAGGCAATATGCGGACTCTCTCTGGAAGGAAAAGGGAGACCCGCTTACCTGGGATATGGAGAAGGCTGAGGTACTCAATGACTTTTTTGCCTGAGTCTTCGGCAGCAAGTGCTCCAGCCAGAATGAATAACGGCCCACTGTAGGAGAAGATGGGGTTCTAGACCCTCTAAGGAACTGGAAGGTGCACGAGTCCATGGGACCTGATGAGATGCATCTGTGGGGCCTGAGGGAACTGGCAGATGAAGTGGCTAAGCCACTAGCCATCATATTTGAGAAGTCATGGTGGTCTGGTGAAGTTCCCACTGACTAGAAAAGGGGAAACTTAACCCCCATTTTTAAAAGGGAAAAAAGGAAGACCCTGGGAACTACAGGCCAGTCAGTCTCACCTCTGTGCCCGGCAAAATCATGGAGCAGATCCTCCTGAAAACTATGCCAAGGCACATGGAAAATAAGTAGGTGATTGGTGACAGCCAACATGGCTTCACTAAGGGAAAATTGTGCCTGACAAATTTGGTGGCCTTCTATGACGGGGTTACAGCACTGGTGGATAAGGGAAGAGCAACAGACACCATCTACCTGGGTTTGTGCAAAGCATTTGTCACTGTCCCACACGACATCCTTGTCTCTAAATTGCAAAGACATGGATTTGATGGATGGACCACTCAGTGGGTAAGGAATTGGCTGGATAGTCACACTCAAAGAGTAGCAGTCAACAGGTAGATGTTCAAGTGGAGACCAGTGACGAGTGGCATTCCTCAGGGGTCAATATTGGGACCGGTGCTGTTCAACATCTTTGTCAGTGACATGGACAGTGGGATTGAGTGCACCCTCAGCAAGTTTGCTGATGACACCAAGCTGTGTGGTGCGGTCGACATGCTGGACAGAAGGGATGCCATCCAGGGTGACCCTGATAGGCTTGAGAGGTGGGCCCATGCAAACTTCATGAAGTTCAACAAGGCCAAATGCAACATCTTGCACATGGGTTGGGGCAATCCCAAGCACAAATACAGGCTGGGCGGAGAATGGATTGAGAGCAGCCTTGAGAAGAAGGACTTGGGGGTGTTGGTTGATGAGAAACTCAACATGACCCAGCAATGTGCGCTTGCAGCCCAGAAAGCCAACTGTATCCTGGGCTGCACCAAAAGAAGCATGACCAGCAGGTCAAGAGAGGTGATTCTGCCCCTCTACTCCACTCTGGTGAGACCCCACTTGGAGTAATGCATTCAGCACTGGGGCCCCCAATATAAGGACATGGACCTATTGGAGTGAGTCTAGAGGAGGGCCACAAAGATGATCAGGGGGCTGGAGCACCTCCTCTGTGAAGACAGGCTGAGAGAGTTGGGGTTGTTCAGTCTGGAGAAGAAAAGGCTCCGGGGAGACCTTATAGCAGCCTTCCAGTACCTAAAGGGGGCCTAAAGAAAGCTGGAGAGGGACTTTTTACAAGGGCATGTAGTGATAGGACGAGGGGTAATGTCTTTAAACTGAAAGAGGGTAGATTTAGATTAGATGTAAGGAAGAAATTCTTTACTGTGAGGATGGTGAGACACTGGAACAGGTTGCCCAGAGAGGCTGTGGATGCCCCATCCCTGGCAGTGTTCCAGGCCAGGTTGGATGGGGCTTTGAGCAACCTGGTCTATTGGAAGGTGTCCCTGCCCATGGGAGGGGGGTTGGAACTAGATGATCTTTAAGGTCCCTTCCAGCCCAAACCATTCTATGATTCTATGACTGAATTTATAACTCTTTCTTATAGAGCATCTGATATTTGTAAGTAAGGCTTAGATGAATTCAAGTTCTCTATATTTAACAATCAAAAAGATTTTGTTATGTGTAATGTGCCATATAGTATGAATCACAGATTAAATTACAGATGCACATGGCATACAGTTTAGACTAGTCACCACAACAATAAGTCTATGCTCACTTTTTATGATCAATCAAAATGAATCACCAATCCACTAAATTTGAACTTGTAGCATGTAATAAGATTGTAGTTAAACTAAACTAATTAACATTCTATTCTCATAGTAAGAATGCATTTAGTCTGTTTATGTAGGATAATACATATATATCTTCTATAGAACATCTGCAGGATCTCCTTTAAAATTTAATCTTTGTTTAAGAATATTTTCAGTAATAAATACCCAATTGCTTTATAAGACTCATTTACCACTTTAAAAAAGTCTTTTGAGGAACAAAGAAGAATTATATTCTCAGCTAACTCCAGCCTTCTGGTCCAAGACTGATAATTGTTTGCAAACCATATATTTGATATCTAAATCATGTTCAGTGGCTTTCATTCATGATTGTAGATTGATACAGTCCTCTCTGAAAAATATATTTATCTTCTGCAACACTCATCAAACACTAAATACCTAACTAGGTTGCAAGAAGAATCTTTAATTCCATCATTTTGCTCTGGTAATTGCTTTTGCTTCCTTATGTTTAACTAGAGTAAATGAACTATAATTTTAAATTTCTCTTGACACTTGCTATCTGACATTGTATAAAACACGAACAAGGTTGTGAATGCTGAAAATGTAACTGTAACAAGAGGAGATTAAACTACAAGAGCATATTTTAAAAGGCTGATGCAAATTCAGAAAACGGTTAGAATTTTATCTTTAAATCAGTTTCCCAGTAATGAGGTGGCATATATTGTATCTGGATATTTGAGTTGTAACAAAAAAATTATTTTCCAATAAAGTGAAAACTTCAGCATGACTAGAAAAAATATGTTTCCTCCATCTCTTGCTGTTAGCAGAGTCCCACACTGGAAAGAAGCAAAAATTCTTCTTCAGAACAAGGAGCAAGTGACTTTTGTCTCTGTAGAAGGCTGTTCCTTTTTAAAATGCCTGTTGCTGACATAACATATACCCTAGGAAGTTAAGCATTCTCTTCCAACTGACTTTTTTTAGCCTTTAATTTCATGGGATTTATGTTCTGGTCTCCTGAAATGCATGAAGTGTTGAGGGTCTGAGATGGGAAAGCCTTTATTTGCATACTCAAAAGCAGCTGTACACATATGTTTTGAACACTATCACCTGCATATATAGTCGCTAGAATTTACACTTGTGGACCTCATTACGCCAGGTGTTCTCACACACAAAGGCAACCTCTGCAAGGGTTATTCTGAAGTCAGGAGGTTTACCTATGAGAGTTTTAAATGCTGGCAACAGTCACAACACAGTGTAAGGTACTAAAGAATTATCTTCACAGGATCGCAACAATAGCAAAAAAAATATTGATCCATTTTTGTCAATATTACTTTTGTCCTAAACAATCTATGCTTTTAAACGGGTCCTTTTTTTTTTTTTTTTTTTTGGGGGGGGGGGGGGGAAGTGTCCATTAGCACTTTGAAAATGAATGAAAGAATAAATAATTAAAATAAATACTACCTACTCTTTCTGCCAGCTTCTGTAAACAATCTTTTTACAAGTTTAAATGTATTCTGCTTCCAAATGGGATGAATATGTACTGCTTGATTTTAAAACACAGTGCCTAGGGATTATATTCTCTTCTAAGATACAAATGTGCAGCTTCCACCCTCTACAGCAGAGCTGGCATACAGAGGGCAGAATATGCCCTAGAGGATCCAAGGATCATTCTCTGTCTTTACTGGAGGCTTGCAACAAGGAATAAAATACCTAAAATAGTCTTAGCTGCATAGGTGAAAAAGATAACATCTGGATATTTACAAAGCCTCAAAGGAAGTGACCTAATTTGACCAACAGTAGTGTAATTATGCTCCATACATACTTAGACAAGACAGCAGGCATTTTCTGAAACTAAGTTATGGACTACTATTACTAATTAATATTGTCCTTCAGGCAATAGAGTTCTTACATTGTAATTTTTTCTAGGTAAATATTCATTATTAATGTTTGGAACTGCTTAGTCCATACTGAAAAGACGTTTTTAAGTAAACAAATGGTATCTACATTATATTTTTACTGAGACCTTCAAAGTCAATATCTCTTTTTGTGTTGCATGCACAGAACAACTGTGGGGCATGATTTTGATGTTAAATAATGTATGTTATTCATAAACTGAAGTATTCATATGTTAATTAAGGTTCTATGCATGCTGCACAAGAGGAAGAGCAGAATCTTACAAGTGTGCAAAGTATGTATGTTTATATGAATGAATGAGAGAAGAGAGAGAAAAAAAGTAAGAAGTGATCTGCTGGAAATGTCAAGGAAATGAAGGGATTTAAAAAAAAAAAAACTATTCAGCTTACTGTTTCAGGATGAATATAGGAAGGACTATATCTCTGAAGAGGAGTCCTAAAGGGATAAAGGTACTGGGAAACTAAACATTGCAGCATCTAGAGATCAATTCACTGGGTATTTTGAAACCACAGATTAGATCAATTCTTAGTAGATCAATGTGAAGGCTCACTTTGTTTATGGATGTAAACTAACCTATGTAAAATGTAGACATTAAGCTGCTCAGACCATATTACAAGTGGATTTTCCAGCACATAAGTTGTCGCACAGAAATCCCGAGGGACTCTTCTTTGGTTTAGGTATCCAAGTACAACTGAAGTTCAGCTCTTAAGATCCTGTTACTGACCAGATGACCTTCTTTTATGAAAAACTCAGAACCCCTATCTGTTGCTTATGGCCTCCCCCTTTTCAAGGTACCAAAACGCATATTCTCAAACCCAGAGAAACATTTGTCCTGATCAACGCTTCATCCTATAGTAGCTGCTTGCTAGCTCCCAGTTTTGATCTCCTGAGCCATTGCTTACTCTTTCACACATTAGAGCAGGCAGGAAGCGTAACACCACTCTTTTCTTCAGGCACCAGCCCAGACACTGTACAGGTAAAAGCAGAGGACTCCTATGCTTCACCCTTCCTATTTTCCGGTAATTGTCAGTGTGTTTTCGCACACCGTTCTTATCCCAACATCCCAGGAGCACATCCCATGAGCTGGAGTGCACCTAACAGAGGCAGCCAACAGTCGGCAGACTGTACAGCAGTTTCAGGCTCTGCTTCTAGATCTTGTAGATCTTCTGGGAACATCTTCAGGGTTCAGTAAGTGACTTCTGTGAATCCTTTGAAGAAACTAAGGGTGTCTCCCGCTGCCAGGAAAGGGTAGCTCCATGGGGGCTGTCACTTCAAGGAAGCTCTAGCAGCTTCTGTCAGCTGTTCTTGATGAAAGCATGTTTAAGCTTTTGTTCGCTCTAGGGCGAGGTCCCCAGCGCCTGCTGGGTGCGGGCATATGAGAGGCCTCAACTCAGAGCTCCAGGAGGATGCAGATCTCCAGGTCTGGGGAGGACTAGGGCCTCCTGCAGAGGTTGGAGAAGGGAGAGATGGTGTCCTTGCCTGCAGGAGTTGTATGTTGGTGGTGGTTTGTTGCCAAGTAAAGGAGCTGTGGGGAGAGGTCAGCAGACTGTATGTACACTGTCAGAGACGAGGAAAAAGAGATTGGTCAGATTTTCTCTGAGACCCTGCAGGTACAAGATTGCCAACCCCCAACCTGTACTGGGGAGGGACAGGCAACATCTGTCCTTACTAGACTGGGAAATGGAGAGTGCTGTGATGGCAAACCCGGGAAGTCTGTGACTTCTGGCACCAGGAGCAAGGCTCCTGCTCCGTCTGTAACTACAGAATAGGTTTCTTTCCCAGGTAGCAGACAAGAGGCTGGGAGCAATGTCCAACAAAACATCTGAGCTTGCAGACCCTGAGCCACACAGAGACACTAGGAGAAAGTCACTGAGTGATGGAATTGGAAGAGTCTCTGCTGCAGGGGATGAAGGCCTTGTCCGCCTACCTGACCTGCTGTCTAGAGAGGCTTGCTGCTTGCCAAAAGCTCAGACCTGGGATGTTACAGAGACTGCTGAACCTTGTCCAACCCTTGGGCTATAAACTCTGCTGCTCTTCTGCATGGGCATCAATGGTATTCCAGGGTGACCTTGAGCATATCAATTGTGACTACATGGCTCTGTGACCGTGTGTCAAAACCATTGGGGCCCAGGTAGTTTGTCCTCAATCTTGCTGGAAAGAGTGAGGAGCTTCAGGAGAAGTAAGCACACTGTGTGAAGTCAGCAACAGGTTGCTCAGGTGTTGTTGACAGCAGGGATTTGGCTTTTACAACTGTCAGGACACTCTGAGGATTGAGAACTTCTAGAAAGAGATGGGACCACCTGCCCAAATGGGGAAAAAGCATCTTTGCCAGGCTGGCCAACAACCAGTCAGATGTATGAGGCCTCCACAGATGAACTGGGAGCTCCTGATAAAACTGGAATGCAGAAAGATATCATATAAGAGGTGGAACCAATGACAGGAGAGATATAGGGACACCGAGCACGCAGGCATAGTGTTAGGAAAGTGAAAGCCCACTTGGAGTTTAATTTAGTGAGGGATACAAAGGGCAGCAAGAAAGGCTTCTTCAGGTTTAACAGCAGCAAAAGGAAGACTAGGGAAAAAAATGAGCTTGCTGCTGAAAGGGATAGGGGACATGACAACAAAGGACATGGAAAAGGCAGAGGTACTCAGTGCTTTCTCTGCTTCTCTCTCTACCAAGAACCCCAAGTCACAGAATTCTGGCTAAATGAGGACTTCTTATTCTTTGTAAAGGAGGATCAGGTTGGGGAACACCTCAACAAGCTGGATGTACGCAACTCTATGGGTCCTGATGGGATGCACTGAAGAGTGCTAATGGACCCGACTGATGTAATTGCAAGGCCACTCTTGATTATCTTTGAAAGGTCATGGCAATTGGCAGAGGTTCCTGAGGACTAGAAGGGAGAAAATGTAACTCCTATCTTCAAGAAAGGTAAGAAGGAGGATCTGGGGAACCACAGGATGATCAGCCTTGCCTCAGTCCATGGAAAGGTCATGGAGCAAATCACATGGAAGGTGTTGCCAAACGTATTAAGGACAAGAAGATGACTGGGAGTAGTCAGCATGGATTTATGAAGGGGAACTGATGCTTGACCAACCTAACAGCCTTATACAATAAGATGACTTGCTTAATGAATGAGCAGAGAGTAGTGGATGTTGTTTATCTCAGCTCTAGTGCAGCTTTTGACACTGTTTTCCATAACATCCTCATTGACTGACTGAAGTGGTCAGTGAGGTGGATCAAAAACTGGCTTTATTGCTGGGCTTGAAGGGATGTGATCAGCATTACAAAGGTCAGCTGGAGGGCAGTCACTAGTGGCATACCCCAGGGGTCATTACAGGGGCCAATACTGCTTAAAATCTTCATTAATGACCTGGATTATGGGGCAGAGGTGCCCAAACCTTGAGCAAGTTTGAAGATGAGAAGTGGTTGATATGCCAGAATGGTGTGCTGCTTTTCAGAGGAACCCTGAGAGACTAGAGGAATGGTCTGACAGGAACCTTGTGAAGTTCAACTATGGGAAGTGCAAAGTTCTGCTCCTGGACAAGAAAAACGCCACACACTAGTACAGGCAGGGGGACAACTGGCTAGAAAGCAGCTTTGCAGAAAGCACCCTGGTGGCCCTGGTGAACAACAAGCTGACCATGAGCCAGCAATGCATTCTTGTGACAAGGAAGGCCACCAGCATGCTGGGCTGCATTAGGAAGAGCTTGTCAGCAAGTTGACAGAGATGATCCTTGCCCTTTACTTGGCATCGGTGAGGAATCTGGAGTGCTGTGTCCAGTTCCAGGCTCCCCAATACAAACGAGACATGGGCATACTGAAGCAAGTCCAGTGAAGGGCCACAAAGATATTAAGGGACAGGAGCATCTGATATATGTCAAGAATGCTGGGACTGTTTAGCCTGGAGAAGAGAAAGCCAGGGCATGGGCGAGCAGGCAGGTCTTATCAATGTGTATAAATGTTTGATGAGGGGGAATAAAGAAGATGGAGCCACAGTCTTCTCAGTGGTATCCAGTGAAAGGACAGAGGCAATGGGCACAAACTGAAATACAGGATATTCTATTTAAACAGTTACCGTGAGGATGGTCAAACACTAGGTCAGATTGCCTGGAGAAGTCATGGAGTCTCCATCCTTGAAGATATTCAAAGCTCAATTTGCCAAGGCCCTGAGCAACCTGCTGTAATTGACCTAGTTTTCAGCAGGGGGGTTGGACTAGATGATTTCCAAACCTCAACCATTCTGTCATCCTGGTCAGAAGCACCTACCACTTCCTTAACAGTGAGCTGACATCTTTTACAGTGGCAGTTTTTGCTCTGCAGTGGGGTCACAGCTGGGAAGGCCATCATGTCTTTCACTAACCCTTTCCAACTTGCTGTTGGTTGGGGTCAGTATTACAATGCTGTTGTAGCTTCAGATGGTTATCAGCATCTTACTAAATGAAACCCTCAGAACTGAAACAGCCGTCTTAAGCTCTCTTTTTTCTGGATTTAAATTCTCCCAGTTTTTATAAATGGAGGAAATCTACCTTAACATTCTTATACTTTTTATAAATTTCCAGCAGATGGTGAGAGTGGGTGTGTGTTTGATAAAAACCACATAATCTATTTGAGAACAGTGCTAAAAGAATAGTGTTGCAAACACCTAAAAAGCCTTAGGTTAAGTAATCTTACTCTTAAAATGATCATATGGGTGTTTTATTGGTTGAGGATTTGAATGTTTAAGCTAGAAAAGTGACATTATCATCATTAAAATTATTTTATTTTAATGTAACAAGCAGTACTATTTTGAACAGGATTTGAATATTTCATGAAGCCCTGTGTTATTGAGGGAGATATTCTAGTTATCATCTAAACATTAATAATCTGAAGAAGAAAAGATTATCCATTGTCTTATTAGCAATAATTTGGGCAAACTGCCTGATCAGCACTAAAGATGTAGCTGTAATATCAACCTAGATCTGGGAGTCATTTGACCCTCCCTGTATTAGTTATCCAGATGAAACAGGAAAAAGATCTACTTGCACAAAGGCTAAAAATCCCATCTTTTTCTTTCTGATGTTGCCTTAATTATCAGGTCAGTAATTAATTTAATTTCAATTTCATTTTGATTTCTGTAGACGTGAGGATCTGTCCTTATTTACTTCAATCCATCAAGCAATATAAAATTGTTAATATATGTTTGAAGTGATTTCCCCGGACATAAGAGTTCAGAACTTGAGGTGCTTAGAGGTAACTAAAGTCAGCCACGTGCTGCATGTTGTGTGGTCCATAAAACTGTTCCCTGTCATCTTCATATCTGAGCTGAGGTTTGCCTCCCATCACAAGCACACAGAACAGACTATTCAAAAGGTCCACAAGTCTTATACGCTGTCAGTGCTTCCAAGCTTTTGAGTTGCAAAAGTAATATGAATCCTCTATCTTCATTCACTTCCTCGCATACATGTGTCAGTAATCAGGTTGTATGGAAGTGGATAGAAAAGAGGTGCTGAAGAGGAAGAGAGAAATTCAACACCAAGAAAGACAAGAGGTAGCAAACGGAATCTGTGAAGTAATATACATTACATTTTGTAGTGCCCAGCAGAAAAGAGGACATTTTGTTAAGTTATCCAATACTTTCCCATTCTAGTTCTATCAAACTCAAAATATAAAATCTACAGTTAGAATCCATATAAGGTTTCTTTCAACAGTCATTTTTTATACTTTATAAAGGATTCATTCAGAAAAGAACGTCAAGGGGGCAAGCCTTAAGTGATATTTATCTATCACTTGCTGGGGGGCTTAGTGTTTTGAGCTGTGTGTGTGACAAGGGAAGTGATACAAGGGCTATCCTCAGTGAATTACTTGAGAGAAAAAGCAGAGAAGACTGTGGGAAGACAGAGGGAGAGGGGCTTTTTTTTGCTTTAATTGAAGGGATCAGATCCTCAGCTAGCCCATTAAGTCAATAAAGCTACTCTCATAAACAACAGCTGAAAATGTTGGCTTTTGCCTTTGTGATGTATCTTCCTATTCTGTAGTGAGACATGTACTAAGAAAAGGCTTGGAAAAGGTTGGCTGAGTGTGTCGACTCAAGAAATTGGAAAGAGACATGGGAAAAAAAAACCTCAAAAATAAGAATAGCAAGCACACTGAGCAGATGATAAGAGACTGAGGAGTGGGCCTTGGTTAGAGCTAAGGAAAGACTTAAGGATGAGGAGCTGAGGTATGCCTAAAATACAGTCTGAAGCAAGTGGAAATCTTTGTAAAGAGAATTGACGTGATCAGAGTGAAGAAATTTTTTATAGAGTAAAATCACTTTCCCATTTCAGCTGCTGTTTTTTTTTCTCTTAAAGTGTTTTGCTACGGTATGCTTATTTGCTGACTGTTACAGATTTAAGGTTGTGTTTCTTTCTACTGTGTCCCTCCATCCATCAGTCAAGCAGTAGCAGTTGTGAGACAGAACCTGGGAGAGGGAAGAAAAAAAAGCAGTTTCCTCTTAGACAGCAGAAGGGGCAGCAAGAGGGGCACAGAACAGATGAGAAAACAGCCAACTCATTTACAGATTTTCTCATTTGAGGTTCTTGATACAAAAACATTCCTGGTTCTGATGTGCAGACTGAGGCTTGTCTATATATTTATAAAATTAAGTGAAGTGCAAATCACACTAGAAGATTTATGCTAACGGTGTTTCTAAAACACACCAAAATGAGTAGAATGTATCACCAACTGCTTCTTGCAACTATACTTCTTCCACAGAAACATTTTTAATAGTTAAGCAATTAAAATAACACAATAGTCCAGTAGCTGAACCTAAGCCTTCTGGATCCAGTACTGTGCCTTGCCACAGACTCCCTTCATGACCTTAGTTAGCCACCTTCTTCCTCAGTTCTCACAGAGATAACAGAGCCATCTAATTCAAAAACAGTGTTGCTGAAAACTCCTGCTTAGCTGCTTCTTAACCCTCAAGGTGCCTGCAACACAGGAGCATGTTACTTTCTAGCTTTAGAGGTTCCCTGGGTGTCTACATTTGTGATTTTAGGGTGTTTCCAAATTAATAGAACTGAGCAGCTTGTCACCAATCTTGTATTTAAGCCTGGCTGGAACACAGAAACTAGAGGGTCATCCACCTAAGATGACTGGAAGGCTCCATCTGGTTCTGCGAGTGCATCTGGTATGCAGACAGGAGAGTGATCCTCACCAAATGCAGCTGCAGCTGCTATTTTAAAGTACAGAGAGAGGACATGCCCCCTTCATACAATAGTCCAGTGGTGAGGGCTCTTGTCAGGACGTGTGAAACACAGATTTAGTTTCTTTCTCTTCCTGAGGGAATTCAGCCTCTCATTTCCCACCTCTCAAGAGTCATTTAATCTCCTGGCTAGAGCTTATTTTGGGTGGGAACATTCTTCACCTCTTCTGCTGAAGCAGTGCTGCCGTACAGAAAGAATGCCGGAGCCACTGCCTGTGGAAGACAAGAAGGATGCCTAACTCCCACGTACGCTTTAGGAAATCCCATTTGCGATTCTGGAGCATACTGTGGGAAGCAAATCTCTCAGCATTAGGCATTGGGGCGGGGGGGGCGGGGGGGAGGGGCGCGATGACAATTTTAGCTTTCTAAGTCCCATATTGAACCTGCTTCAGTTGTACTTTACCTAAAAGAGCCATCGTGCAAATAAATAAACTGAGAGTTCAGATACTGATGTAGTGAACGCAGCATAAGTATTTGGAACAGAATGTGCACGTATGGGTTTGAATTTTATGATTCATGCCACAAAATTATGAATATGCATGGAAAAGTAAGTTACTGTTTATAAGACTTGCAATACCAATAAAAAGATACATTCATTAATAAAACATGTTGGGGGGGAAATCCAGTGGGTTTGACATTTTTAATAGAAAATGGAAAGATATTATATTTTCATTTAACCAGAACATTTTACAACAGAAGAAATTTGGATTAGGTATCGACAGAGTGTCACCTGATAAAATGTGTGGTGAAGTTTGAACAGCAGATGTCTCACCCAGGGACGCTTCCCTGAGGAAACAGCAGGAACCTCCTGTACACTCACTTTGCCTGGCATTCATCTCCCGACCAGCTGCCAATTTTAAACTATAGCAAGTCTCTCAGTTTATAGTCCTTTCAAGCTAAAATCTGTTACATTTGGAGAAAAATAGCAATACTTATGTAAATCAATAATTGCATTGTATGTAATACAGTAAATCCATAACATGCCTAGAGTGACACTAACAACATCATGCACGGGTGTGCTATCAAGCAACACGTACAAAGCGATTCATATGCATTAGAGTCTGAATATGTCTTGTTCAAGTACTCATTTTGTTTGGCACAAACGGCCCTCTTTTTGCAACCCAGGAATAAATATTGCTTTGTTTCACCACTTTTTTTTCTTCAATGAAACTATTTGCTAAGGCTAAATCCTAGCCTCCATTCACATCACAGTTCTGCCTACAGTTTAAATATACTACACAATGGTGATTACTGATGCCTGCTATCTTTCATTCTGAACTGCAGAGCACTGGTCAAGCAGCCATGCAGAAGTTGCTGAAAATCCAGTTTCTTCATATTAATGAGATTTTCAAAATTAGAGGCAGATTTGAGATAATAATAGAAAAGAAAATACCACATGTCTGTGGAAGTCACCATGAAAAGAGCCTTAAATTACCCTTTCATTCTATATGCTAGTCTCCTCGTTTTTTGCCTTGTTGGTGCTAAGTTTTGGTTCTATGTATCACAAAATGTTCTACTGTTGAATACAGACACAATTTTTACAGCTTGCTTTGATGCTTCTCTGGATAAATCAAAACTGAAAATATTCTTGTATTATTTTAAGTGAAGTCCCATGAAAGATGGCAGCTTGATCATCCGAGGGAACTGAGATATCTGAAAGCAAAGACAGGTGCAAGTAGAGTCAATTGTTACAGCTGCTTTGTGATGTATACTCAAGCACTTCCCACTGTCAAACAGAAATAGGATTTCCAAATATTTTTTCACAGGCATGTATGAGATTTTAGTTCTCAGTAATAGAAGTCTGACCTGGACCAGATGGAAACTGGCAATGCCAATATGCAAGTTCTACCTTTACCTATGGAAATTATCATTCCTATGAGCTCCCCAAGACAGAAAGACCTTCTAAAGGAATCAAAATTAGTAATGTATGCATTTGGTACGATTTTATAAAAATGTAAGGAAACAGTGCTAAATAAGAGAGGGGTTTGGTCATAACATATTTAAAGAAACCACAACTCAAATACCACTTTCATATAGCAGACTGACAAAGATAACAGGATGCCCATTTGGCTCCACTTGTAATTTTTCTCCATTTGAGTAGTCTCATGCTTAATCAAAATTTAGAGCCTGGGCTCTGATTTCTAGTTCCCAGTTTCTGGATGACTCACATTTTTTCCTTTCATTTTATTTGAAATAAGAGAAAGATCTCTACCACTCTTGGAATTGTGAGGGACCTCTGCCTCTCAACTGCTGTTAAAACTTTCAGTTCTCCAGCTTTGAAGCCTGGCAATATTGCTGCCATTTTGTTGGTCAGATGTTGAATTAAATTCCCTCTAAATTTAGCCTCATTGCTTTCCATCTGAACCAAGACACTTTTACTGAATAGCAAGATTCACATAATCTCTTCCTCCTTCCACATTCACTAGAGGCACATATAGTCTTATTGGACCATTTCTATTTGCAGTCATGTCCTCTGCCTTTAGTACCGGTTTTCCAAATAATACAATTACACTTTTTATTGCTTTTATTTAAATTTTTATTTTCAATTAAGGTAATTAATTTGTATCTGCTAAATAACAAACGTCATATTCATGGCAAAACTTAAGACTAGCCTTTATGATGAAACATTTTTTTATAAAAAAATGCAAGAAAAGCATCGGCAACCTTTTAAAATATTGATTATGGTTAATGTTTTAGAGGTACTTCATGGTCCAAATTCCCATTGATGTCAAAAACTCAGATTGCTGCCTAGGAAATTTTTACCCTCCATCCAATACTGTGAAAGTGAGAAGACTATGTTTTGCTACAGCCACAGCAATTTCTTGTCCAGCAGAACCATTCAGATGGAAGGCTGAAGTGGATGTGACTTGCTTGACTTGATTTTAGTGCTAATATTTTCTTCCTGCAAGGCATTTCACATCTTTTTTTTTTTTTTTTAATTTTTTTAATGCTTCAATCTGCACTGATGAAGTGGAGCAGAGTCAAGACAGGTTTGAATAGTACTGCTTCCTTGGTTGAGTTTCATCCTTTTTTTTAATGAAGTCTTAGAAATGCTAAGGGAATTACATCCAATGATTTACTAGTTGGACCCCTGCCCTTCGCTACTTCTAAAAAAGCAGTGCTGACATCTGTCTCCTGTTTTCCTGGAGGTATTTGAGAGGTAATGTTGGAGTAAGTTTGGTCATATTTTGATAATATAGGTGTCTCTGATTCCTGCCATGCTGTTTTAAGCATGGATTTTGTTACAGTTATGGGATAGCTATGATTGATGATCTCTTAGTGATAGGTACAGACAGTGTTCATGCTGTCTTTGTTAAATCTAGCTTTTCCTATCTCTAACCACAGAGGTTTGCTCATTAGCATGATTTAACTTGCCTTACTGGACAATTTCCTTCCTCTCAGAAGTATGAAAGGAATATTCTTCTCAAGGACCATGACATGTAGCCTTCTATTAGGTTTCACCTTGCTTCATCCTCAGTATATGAAATTATTTAGAATAGGAGTATTGAATGTCTGGTATTCCCCTTCTGTTTCTATATTTCACCCAAATATTTTTTTTAGGTAGAAAACAACAAAGTTGTCCATTTGACTAGGATTTCTGGAGCCATTGTCTGGGCAAGGGATAATTCCAGTGGGTGTGCCCAGTGTCCCAGAGTCCTAGACAAATGGCCATAGTTCACATATGATTTTGGTACACTGTACTCACTGTACATGCATTGTAGGAAAATGTCTGCATTGACAAGAAAATTGCCTCGACTTTACCATGCATATATGAGCCATTTGAGCAGCACTTTGGTGGTAGGTCTTCCACGTCCAAGATGCAGCAAGATGCAGCCTCATTGCACAGCAGTTGTGCAGCATATAAACATATATTTCTGGTCAGGAAAGCTTAGAAAAAATTATAGGAGCTTGGATATGTTTTGCAGGAGATGTAGATGTGCAGGCCCCCTTTTCATTTAGATAGTATGCTCTCTCTACTTTCTATTTTTCTGACCAAGGAAGAAAATCTGAGGTAAATATTCTGAGTTCAGCCCAGTCAAGATGCAAGAAAGATTGGAAAGTAGAGGAATGGCTGAGAGAAATGGGCAGTCCACTGAGCACACCTCTAATGGGGTTCATCAGTTAGATATGTGAGTTAGAGCTGGGCCTCTCTTCTAAGTCAAACTCATGCCTTTCCATAGCTCTTTGGACTCTTAATGTAAATATAGTTTGCTTTACTTAATTTGGCAACATGATTTGTATATATACTGGGAGATTATGAGGAAACGTGGAATCTGTGAACCCACTTACTGTTGAGACTGAGGACCAAAAATGTACTACAAAAGTTTTTGCTCCTACCCGAATCTCTTGAAGTGGCTTAAAGGCTGAATGACGTCTTTCCCACCCCCGCCTTGCTTTGGAATAGCAATGGGAGAATGCTCTGGTTTGCATTTTTATATCATTTTTCCTCTAATTACTTGTTTCACACATGAAAATATGTTTGCTACTTTTATTTGCCCTGGAGGCTGCCTTTTAATACATTTATTTATTGAGATTACTTATTTTTACACATCACTACGGAAGAGTCACTCTGAGTGCCATATTTTCTAATATCAAAAATTTGTATGCTTTGAGTATCCAATATCTTCACATCAACAATTTATTTATTTCAGTAGGGACAGAGCTACGGAACATATCTCAGTTTCTATGTTTGCGTTTTGATATACTGCTATGTATTAAAAGTACATGGTAGCTCTAAGCATGGGTGGATGGCTTACATTATGTCTGTTTATATTCCATTACTGACCAAAGAATAGAAGGCAAACTTCAGCAAATTAGATGGAACCTATTAAATACGATGATCATGAGCATTTTTTCTAGTGAGGGTTAAAAATCATTTGACTTAAAGCTCTTTTCCATTGTCTGTACTTTATTCCTCAGGATATAAATCCATTTTGTAATTACTCCCTTCTTCTTATCTCAGAAACTTTGCCTGACACACCATTCCATATGTTTATGATTCTCTGAATGAAAAAGTGTTCCCTGACAACCATTCAGATTTTTTCCTTTAATTTCCATTTATGCCTTATTGTCTTATAATATTCAACTGAAAATATATGTTGCAATATTGTGTGACATTATCTGTATTACTTAAGATTTTATATAGCCATACATCAGCCAAACATCAGATAAATCTCATGCTTCTCCTTTTTTTCTACATCTTCCCTTCCAGAGCTGTATAGGTAGTAGATTCAATTTAGTCTCTATGACAAGTTGACTTTAAGCATTTCTTACAAACCTAGGACAGAATGCATCTGCAATTTTGTCTGAGTCACTTTGAAAAGTGAACTGTATATATATATACACACACACATATAGTTTGCTAAGCCTTCTCTCCAATTAGAAAAAATAGAAAAAATTGTTAAATATTTGCACTCAGCACTATGCAGTATTGTTTACAAAACTTCATAGATTTACTAGCATTACTAGCAAACTGAGGGAATAATCCAACAGCACACTGAATAAGAGCTTCAGGACTGGAACACTGTATAATGTTACCTGACTAATTTGCTGGACTTGCTAATAAATAACTAAGTTACACAAGAAAGGTATTCAGATGATTTGTAATCCTGCAATAATGGCTTCTAAATAGTTAAGATTACACTGAGAGATGAGAACCTTTTTCCCCTATATGCCATATACCAGCAGGGGACAAAATCAATCTTGTGAAGGCTCTGATTACTTGTGCTGCAAGTTTCTTGTCAGCAGATTCAAAATGTGCAGCGGAATGAATCTTCTGCAAGGTAGAGGTGCTGTCTATCAGCTGGGCATCTTTCCTCCCCTCTCTCCCTCCACCTTAACTTCCCATGGAATATGTGGTTGTGATAAATTAGAAGAAGAGAAAATACAAGATGCTTCAGCACAACCGTTTTAATCCTCTACTGTCAATGCAGAGGAAAGGTGACACCAATTCCAGTGTCATCCAGGTGAAAAACGTACCCTTGAAGTGGGAATATGAGGAAGTTAAGGAACAAATGAAGGAATCACTTTTGTCTAAAATATAATGCTACTTGAGTGAATACAAAAACATTGTGTTCAAAGGACGAGGTTTAAATCCATTAAGGACTGTGATTTAGTCTGAAAAAAAGACAGTGAATAAAATTCATGCTGAAACACAGCACTTATTAGAAAGGATCTGAAAAAAACCCCCTAGGATTAATGTAAGCATTTCAGGAGGTTGAACATCCAAATCATGATCTGAACAGAATGTCAGAGTCAGCCTTTACCTTTTTAGTAATCCAAACCAAATCCATATCTGGTCTTTGCCAAACCTTTGGGATTCTGTAGTAAAGATTTTGGGGGTTTCTGCCTGAATTTTGACCAACAGTACTTTAAAAAAATCCATTGTATTTTTTAATGAAACTTAAGTTATGTATGGCAAGCTAAGAAAGAAATTTGGTGTTTTGAAAGGACAAAATGTGTCATGCGTTTTAACCATGTTTACTCTCAGTACTATAGAAAAGGCACTTGTACCATCTTGCTGCTTGGTGAGGAGTGTCAGTCTTGCCACTTAGAGGTCTAATAGCCAGGTTCAATTTGCAACATGTGGAGTTGCTGCTTCTTTCTCCCCATCTTCAGGACTCTTCAGTAGCCTCAGAAAGGAATTACGGGTTCCAAATAAATATTCCAAGAGTAATGCGTCCGGGAGAACTTGAAGAAAAGATTGCAAAATTGGGAACTAAAGATCATTAAAAATCTACTGCCAGCGCAGAATTGTGCTATGTAGCACCTAACATCTTGCACAGTCTGTAAGAATAGTATTTTATTCAGTCTTCCAATAATCACAATTAGACAGACAGGTGGGTTGGTGAAGAAGTATCATCTTCCGATCCTGTAGACAGAGAAAGGCATAGAGGAAATGCTCCAACAAGCATAGAAGTATGATGCTAGTCCAGTTTTCCACTTCCAAATTCCACCTATCCAACCATTTTTTTCTCCCAAGATTCTTGCCTGCAGTGTTATTCAAATTTATGAGCCAAAATTGCTAATTTTATAACCAGAGGCCTAGAAATTCTGTTTGAAGACAAAAAGCCAGGAAATGTTTCATTTTAGCAGGCATGCGGCTGAGAGTTTTATTAGTTATCATTAGTTGATATTTTGTTCTGCATGCTCACAATGTCAGAGATGTACCACTGTTAGCAGAAGTAGGCAATCACTCAGTAGAAAAGTTAATGAACTTCAGAGATCTGCATTTGCAACTTCAAGTCCTTTCCTGCAGGAAACCCCACAGAAGGGGGAAACAGACCACTGCAGTCTTCAGAGGGCTTTGAACTGGCTGTTTCATCAATCCTCCAGCTAATGGTTGAGTGCTGTGGGAGAGGAAGTGAGAATGACTATACTTTTTCATCTTTTCTCATGATCCTTGGGACATAACACTATAGATGCCATTGATTTCAGACCAAAAAGGTGGTCCTGCTGTGTTTGTGGTTCTGTCACCAGCGGCAACATAAATCAGCTCTTTTCCATGCTGTTGAGTGCTGTCCTCTGTCACATGCGTGCCTGTATCAAACCTAAGTAAAAAATCATACATTGGAAATTGCAGTTTATTCAAACAAACAGTAACTTGCAATAAATTGCCATCTGTATTGGCTTTGTGTGGCAAGGTTTTGGTAGTGGGGGGGGGTAACAGGGGTGTCTTCTGTAAGAAGCTGCTGGAAGCTTCCCCTGTGTCCGACAGAGCCAATGCCAGCCGGCTCTAAGACGGACCCACCGCTGGCCAAGGCCGAGCCCATCAGTGACAGTGGTACTGCCTCTGGGAGAACATTTTTAAGAAGGAAAAAAAGTTGGGACGGAAACAGAAATGGCAGCAGGAGAGAGGAGTGAGAACATGTAAGAGAAACAACCCTGCAGACCCCCAGGTCAGTGCAGAAGGAGGGGGAGGAGATGTTCCAGGTGCCGGAGCGGAGATTCCCCTGCAGCCCGTGGGGAAGACCCTGGTGAGGCAGGCTGTCCCCCTGCAGCCCAGGGAGGTCCACGGTGGAGCAGATATCCACCTGCAGCCCGTGGAGGACCCCACGCTGGAGCAGGTGGATGCTGCCGAAGATGGCTGTGACTCCATGGGAATCCCGTGCTGGAGCAGGCTCCTGGCAGGACCTGCGGATCTGTGGAGAGAGGAGCCCATGCTGGAGCAGGTTTTCTGGCAGGACTTGTGACCCTGCAGGGGACCCACGCTGGAGCAGTGTGCTCCTGAAGGACTGCAGCCTGTGGAAGGGACCCACGCTGGAGCAGTTAGTGAAGAACTGCAGCCTGTGGGAAGGACCCACGTTGGAGAAGTTTGTGGAGGACTGTCTCCCGTGGGAGGGACCCCACGCTGGAGCAGGGGAAGAGTGTGAGGAGTCCTCCCCCTGAGGAAGATGAAGCGGCAGAAAATAACATGTGATGAACTGACCATAAACCCCATTCCCCGTCCCCCTCTGCCACTGGGGGGGGTTGGTAGAGAATAAGGGAGTGAAGTTGTGCCCGGGAAGAAGGGAGGGGTGGAGGGAAGGTGTTCTGAGATTTGGTTTTATTTCTCATTACCCTACTCTGGTTGATTTGTAATAAGTTGAGTTAATTTTCCCCAAGCTGAGTCTGTTTTGCCCGTGATGGTAATTGGTCTCTCCTGTCCTTACCTCTACCCACAAGCTCTTTGTTATATTTTCTCTCCCCTGTCCAGCTGAGGAGGGGGAGTGATAGAGCGGCTTTGGTGGGCACCTGGCATCCAGCCAGGGTCAACCCACCACACCATCATATCATATACGGCTATGAGACTGTTTTGTGTTCCTCAGATCCTCCCCCAGCATCTTGCTCTGCTCCTGACAGATCAGAGCTGAACTCAGGCATTGGTGTTCAAAGCAGTGCTCATTATCTGAAAGGATGAAAACTCTTATGAATGGTAGCCCATCATTGACTCTTGTATCGTCTCGTGCAGGAAACTGCAGTCTCGATAAGGTGCTCTGTGGGCTTAGGGTTCAAGAGCATTGCTGAAGACTTGGGAGAAATGAAGAGAGCGGCATTTCAGTCACCTCCAGCTATGTCCACGCTCACCAAGGTCCTATAGGAGTGCCTCGGTGGGAAAAGGATGGAGGAGCAGAGGCATCAGGCTCTCTCTAGGCATGAAGAGGTGGCATTCAGGGGCCTGAGCTAACTGCACAGATGAATTCTGTGGTAGTGCTGCTTAGGCTGAAGTTGCCCCTACACATTATGGAGAACAAGTTAGAATAATTCTCTTTACACTGCCACCAAAAAAGATGAATAAAATGAAGGCATAGTATAGATTACAGTAAAGGGACATTCAAAGTTGGCCATTGCATTTGAATTGCAAAGTAGCAATCAATTAGTTTATCATTAATCAGATAATTTTGGGGATCGTGAATAATATGAAATGAAAAGAAGAAATAACTAGCGGGATAATTTTCAGGAACCATCTCTCAGCTTTATAAACTAATCCTCCTCTAATGGCCCTTTTTAATGTAATTTATAGGTTCATCATTACCCTTTTTGTATTAGTAATTATTTCTAAAATACCAAAGAACCATCTTTTTTTCAAGGTCCTTCTATGTGCCTGATTTACAGCTAGGCTCGTGTTGGACTCTGTCTTTCTGAGGTTTGACATTTCAAAATATTTATAGCTCTTTTACATTAATGCCTTTCTCATGAATCTGAAGGTGACCGTTATTTCCTTCATCTTGTTGTAATTAAATGGATCAACTATAGCTTTATTATTTCCACTATTTATCTGTGCAGTGTGTTAAAACATTCCGATTAGCAAGTGATATTGAACATTATGTGAATTATAACAAACAAATATTTCCTAAAACATAGGTTATACTTGATGCATTGGCTAAGAAATTGTTCCAAGCGAAAGCACAAAATCTTTAATATTTTATTGATCAGATCTAAACCTTCTGCCCAAAGTGGCAATTAAATTTCAATTAAACTGACTGAAAGCATCATATTAAATTTCAGCACTTTACGAGCTATCAGATAATGCTGCAGGACAAATCTTTAGTATGATCACACTCTTTTCAAATTATATTATCCTGTTCATTCACAATAAAAGTGACAGTTTTAGGTATACTTTCAATATTTCTTGAATATAAACCCTCTAATGAACACATTTTATTGCCTTTAAATCAATTATTATTGGATATTTTAATAAAGTGAATTGAGCACTTTGTTTTACACACTGCTTAGAAGTTATTATATTTTGCAGTCAGCATAGCAAAGAACAGTAACAGTATGACAGAAATATCCAAATACCTGAAGTTACACTATAAATTTAATCAGCTATTTACAATTATGAATATGCTACATTCCATTTCACAACAGCTACTGGTACAACATGTTAATTAATAACTGATTAAATCTTCAGGCTTTGGGTCTCACTTCCTTCAGCACGGTGCTTCCGTAAATAAGATAAGCTTAAGATGATATAACCAAAATTGCAAGAAGACACTGAAAGTGCTTTTAAAGTATTGTCTCATATGAAGACCTCAATGTTTTACTGTTGCCTCTCTCTTTGTTCCAGTGGCTCTGTGTGTGTCTCGATGTTTAGATTGTCCAAATTACAGCCAGTTGTGGACAAATTTGCTTAACTCAGAGGTCATTATCACTCAGTGACCTTTTAAGTTACACACATATACTTATTTAAGTGTAAATAACAACATTAACCAGTTTTTTTCATGAAATATAGATTAGGCATGAGGCAAACCTAACACATGGCTGAGAGCTGTCAAATTCTTTTTGCTTAGCAGGTGTTTGGGCATGTTGAATTGAATATATTTACTGTCTTTTGTAAATAGAAATCTATATTCTATATTGATGTTAAAAAGTTTTTGTGTTCTTATGGATGATTACCTGAAAATAATTATCCACAGAAGTAGTAGATAAATTGCCAGGCGGACTTTTACAGTTCTGTATAGTCATTGTGTGGGGGAACCCCTATATTCTAACCTCATAAATTCCCTCCTTCTGCAGATGCAGATTTCAAAGGTGAGAGAGCCAGGTAACATAGCTTTTTTGGGACAAGGCTTCCTGTGAATTCATCATCTGCTAGTAAGTGGTCTCTCATGTAGTACCTTAATTCCTTAAAGCTAATCATCCTCTGGCTCAGGCTTCAGGAAGAGCAGAATAGCGGGCTAAAAGAAAACGCCCGCAGTAGAGTCCGTTTGCCCCTTCCTGCAAACATGTCCATCACCTCTAATAGTCGGGTGCTATTAGATTCTCTCTTCCTTTTCCTATCGTGCCAGTTTTTCGAGGAGAAGAAAATGTAATGCGTTGTTGCATTTGGAGAGAAACAAAAATCAATAAAGGTAAATACAGAGCGGAGGGGAAGTGCCTTTGTTTAGAGGAACATGGTTTTTGTACTTGAAGTACAGAGTTAAAAATCTGAGGCATGTCTTTTGCCGATACACAACACAATATTCCAGAGATTGCATTATTTCATATGAATAAGTATGTTTTGTTTATTTTTATCAGTAAACACTTCTTTTTCATTCTACTATTCTTCTCCCTTGGGAGCAGAGTGAAGAATTAGGTGTGTAAGGAAATAGGAAAAAGAGGCTTTTGCAAAATGACAAAACTACAGAAAGCATTCATTTGAAACCAGCGC
>NC_134176.1:34719984-34887484 GCF_964188355.1 Buteo buteo | reverse complement strand
ACTTATTAATTTGGAAAGGGACATTTATGAATTCTGCAAAATCAGAGCTGTCTTCACATAGAACTTCACTATTGGGCTGGAAACAGCCCTGCACAAATTTATTTTGCACTGACGTGAGGTTTTTTCATTTCAGTTGGCAAGGAAGTACAACAGGACAAAACTTGTTCTGTTTTATACATTGTATTTTTTATTCTGGTATTGCAAAAAGTGTGATGTAAGTAGTTACGGACAAGAATATTTTGGCTACCGTTTTGGCTTTGACTGGAATTGCTGTCAATTTTTTCCTAGAGGTTGACATTTAGATTGTTACTTAAATGGCAAAAAGTTGTACTAATTACATGATGTCTGAAAATTCAGTAAATCAAGTGAGTTTCTTTTACTACTTTTAAATTAAATTACAGAGGAAGAATGTACAAGGTACCTTGCAATCTTGGGGGGGGGGGGGGGAAACCCACAAAAACAGGGAAACTTTTCTGTATTTTGTGTTAAAATACGTTGACTGAAACAAAATGAGTGAATTACACTTTCATCTTTTAAAAATACCAAAGATTTCTGTGAAAGCTTATACTTAAATATCCATCTAATCTTTGAAAAACAAATAACTTTAGCCTTCAGTGGCTTTAAATCCCTGACATTTTCTAAGCATCCACTTCATGTCTTCAAATATTTATATGAAAAAATTATCACATAATTTTTTCCATGATATGATCTAGCATAATTTATTTGTATTGATTCGCCAGTCCCAGCTCTACAAGCAACAGAAAGGAATAGCCAAAAATTACCTCAAAACCATTGTAATATTTATAAAATATTCCTTTTTTTATCACTATGAATCCAGTGAGATATTCTCTTTTTGTTAATGCAAAGTTGGTCCAAACTGTTGTCTGTCTCCTGATGGGAAGCAACAAGGACATCCTTGTTGAGTATCACTATCTAACAAACTGAAGCCAAAATCTTCACTGGAGTCTGTCATTAAAGGACTGTCAACATAAAAATATCTTTTATAAAGCCAGTCTCGCAGCTTTCATCAATGTTTGTGAATTTGTATTATGAGCTGACTTGGTAATTTTGCTCTTCCCCGAAAACACATTGATATTTTATATCATTATGATCCTTTTAATTTACTCTAGGGGAAGGAAGAGGGGAGGCCTTGTTCAAATGCAAATTTTATTGACATACTTATGTAAGAGTCAGAAAATACTGACAAATATTATCCACAGCTGCCCAAACTTAACTAGTTCAGGTACCTATGACACTATAAATACTAAGCCTACTCACTAAAGCAATACAGAAGTATATTGTTTAAAGAAATGGAGTAGTCAACTTATAAGTGACAGGCTAAGCAGCTTTTAAGCAAATAAAAAGTATCCTTGAGAGTTCATCTATTTGAGTGGGAACCCATGATGCATAGTCTGTAGAGATAGTAATTTCCAAGCAAAGGGCTAAATTTTGACCTTGTAAGAGTCAATATAGAAACAGCTTTCTTTTTTCCTGTGGGAGTGACTTGCTTTTTTTATGATAATTTTAAACATTCTACTTTCATTTGCAGCAATTATAAAAATTTCCAGCAGCTTTTTGTGTCTCCTTTCACTACCACCATTTTGAAAGGTGGAAAGGTGGAATCATTACTTGACTCTGAATTTCCTGCCTACCTCTGCTTCAAAGTCAAGATTCTCCTGACTTTTGTGAAGCTAAAATCTCAACCTTTTAATGCTTTGTAAAGCCATTTCTCCTTCTAAAAAGTCTATTCAACTTCAGGAAAATAAAGTTTTCCCCTGAAGATGAATATGGTATTCCTAGAGTCTAATCTCTTCTTCTGTACCCTTTGATCGATCGATCGATTGATTGATCAATTGATCTATCTCTCTGTTGATAATATATGTAATGCCCAAAGTCTTATAGTGCATAATGAGATGCATCTTATTCAGACACCTCTTCATCCCATTCATTTTTCACTTGGACACCAAAGAGCAATCCCACTTCTCACTTACTGAAACTACATGCTCTCCGGATGACAGCCCAAAGGCAGCACACTTGCAGTTACCAGTGCCCATTATGGTTTTTTTTGTCTTGATATGATTCCATAAAACCTTCCTCACTGGCTTCCCTGCACTATGAATGCTTAAACTAATCTGCTACCTGAACTGCCTCAAAATCTCGACATATTCTGGATATGTGCTCTCAAGCCAGTCATAATGCTACCATGTGAATGCTCAAGTTTCTGGTGCTATTCACCTAAGAACAGTAGATTTTGAAGGTTAATATAGATTCATTTCTCATGTAATTACAAAAATTTCTTTGAGAGAAGAAGTGGCGATACAATCTTACTAGCTTTGTGTATTCTGATTATCTGAAAATGAAGTAGAAAATCTCTACTAAATATTAATTTTGAATGCAGATGGAAAGAAGAAAAACTAATTTGCTACTACATTTCCTACTTTTACATCAACACAAAGTAAATTCAATTTTTAATCAAAAGAGCAAAATAACCTTTACCCTCCTTAATTACTGCACAGAGATAGAATTCTAAGTGCTTGGGAATTTTCAGAAAATGAAAGTAGATTGTCAGGAACTGATGATAATGCTACAAGACTCATTCTCAGTTTGCCAAGATTGCTCTAGGAAAAGAAATAGTCACTATCTATCGTGAATATTAAACCATATAGCCTGGTCCCTATTTAAGTTCTTCTGGTTGAGATTTTCAGAGAAATTGAAAGAATTTTAGCAAAGAAGTTAAAGCATACTGATTTTCAGGGGGATTTTGACACTTCATTCCATCTCTGACTATATCACCCCACAGATCAAAACTGATGTTGAAGTTCTAGCTAGAAACTAGGAAGCCACTGTGGCTTAGAGAAAATTAGGCAAAGGGTTGCTCTCAGAAGTATTCCAGGTGTGAGCTACAATATTTTGCAGGCTGCTATTTCAAGTTAAGGTAAAGAGCAGCTCAGTATATGACACACGGCAGAAACCAGGAAAAACATGGAGTGAGTAGCCATATCCATTTCAGGAAGAAATGGATATCTTCACTGAGATAAGGTGAAGGAAATGAAATAATCCCTGGACAAGGATGACATTTGACTATGGATCAGCTACCAAGAATCCAACAGTTCTGCTCCCATGTGAAATGGCAAACAGACCATCGTTGTCATTATAAAATTGCTATTACTTTCCCATTTTCTTGATCTTGCCTCAGTCTCTTTCTACTGAACTCCAGCCAGCTCTTATTCATGCCTTCCCCCTTTACAAAAGCTGCTTGCACATTCAGTAGCCCTAGCAAGGTCAGGTGCAATAGAGTTGTAAATATGGGGCCATCACCAGGCTGAAATTTCAGCTGTCTGTGCTTCCTAGCAAGAGGGTAAACAAAATGAGAGCCCTTGGAAGACTATATGATGGGCCTTGAGGGCAAAAAAAAAAATAAAGTTTCTTCATCAGGCTCCAATATATGCTCAGCGAGGAAGGAATGGAGTCATGCCACAGACACCAAGACTATTTCTGCGAGATCTATAAAAAAGAGAAAAAAAAAATCTCATCACCGACGTGTCACAAGCAGATGAGAGATCTAACAGAGCTGGCATGGATGCACCCAAAGTCCCACTATTGCTACCATCATTATATGGCTTTTTTTGTGTAGTTGCTCTCAAAAGGCAGTAGAAGAAGATGTTTTTACAGATCAGAAAATATTTAAGGTAGCTCTGTTTGGGTTATCATAATTTGTACATTTTTGGAGGAAAATTTACGTCCTTTTTATGAATGAAGACTGTTAATTCTGTGATTTCACAAATGTCTTGATTTACCATATTTTCTTGCTTTTCTCTTTATATTCATCTAACTTAGGTTGAAAGGTGAAAACAGTATAGATGAAAATGTAAGAATTATTTAGGAGAGCTGAGAGAGTTCTGCAAAGAACAATGTAAAAGCTGAATGTGTAAAATCAGGCAGAGGCTAGAAGCCGGTTAGCAGTGTATGCAAAGATTATATGTGCTTGTTATCATACTGGTAGAAGAGCAAATCAAGGACATCTTGTAGACTACGAAATAGCTGCAGTGGCTGTGGGCCAATCATGTCATAAACATGAACCTATAGAACCTGAACTGTCATTTATTTTATGTCAATTCAAGTTCTTTCTTATTTATTTTCCAGACGCGACTACAATGGAAACAATAAAAGGAAGAGTCAACTAGCAGAGGTCTCACCTCTATTTTGTATAATTTGCTGCTTAAAAGCTTACAGAGTAAAACATGTAAATATATGCAGACCGGAGAGTAAGACCTCAGTAAGGAAATTACAGAGTATGGCTGAGGAAACTATGGGCCATAAACAAGAAAAGCACTATGGCTGCTAAGCACCTAGAAACCTGCTATAAATTGTTGCAGAGGTTCTGCTTCAGTGGATTTAGTATTCTGGGAGAGGTTGGCTTTTGGCTACATGCAGCGGGGAATTCACTGGGGCAGGAGATCACAAGGATTCTCGCTGTACCCAGCCCAGCTGCAGCTCTCAGTGCTACGAATGGGGGAATCTGTCAGAGTTATTACCCAGTCCTGGCATGCATATTTTCCCTTAGAACAGCACGACTTGGAGAGAGAGGTACTGGAAATCTCATAACGATGATGCTGCTTGTAAGATTTCCACTCCAGTGTTTCCAGTCCTGAAAAATTTCGGATAAGACATGTAATCATTTCCAGTCAGATACTCTGTTGATGTAAATTAGCCTACGTCCACTGGAGTCAATTAAGGTACCTCGATTTTAAAGGATTTCTCCCTTAGCCTTGAGGTGTTTATCCGCACCTTACTTTTGAGGTTCTGAATCTGTTAATTTAATTTTTGGATTAGTTCCTCTCATTAAAGGAGTCTGGGCCAGGAAAGAATTTTGTATGCTGTGTGTTTGTTGGAGCTTTTTGCATGTTGTTTTGAAGGGTAGAGAACTGAAGGCGAAGAAGCTTAAATGCCAAACTAAATATGTAGGACAAAAGTAGAGAAGTATAGGGTCAGATGTTTGAATGAGCTTGGAACCTACTCAAACATCCACATAAAGTGGCCAGATTTTCAAATGCCCAGAGGAGCCAGTGGGTGGGAAGCACTCTTAAAATGCATGACTTGTTTCAATCAAAATTGAAGTCAAAGAAATTAGGAAGGCTCTCTCTAGTCTGCATCTGGAGAGAAACAGGAATAAATTCCTTTCCACCTTCAATTTTAGTGATTTTCTAGAATAATTCTTTGTTGCTGAACTCCATCACAGTTCCCCACAGCACAATTCCATTTTTCCTGAGCCAAGACGATGAAAGGCTGATTAATTCTTTGCAGCTGACTCAGCATTCCCCTGCTGCACACCCCTGTTTACAGGAGAGGTAGCTGTGGTCCTTTCTTTGGCCATAAAGAGATGATTGTTTTCTTTCCAGCCTTTGGCCAGACCTGTATGTCTTGCTATGCTCCTTTACACATATTTCATCAGAGGAAACTATGACTATTTTTAATTCAGAAGAAAAGTTTCCAATAAGCATGTCCCAGTCTACCAGAGGTGTGCTATGCTGAACCTTAGGAAGAAATAGCCCCCAACATGCATATCACCCCTTCCTAGTAAAATATAGGAGAATCTGGACTCTGCCAGCTCAGAGCAGCCAGGAGCAGGATGGTAAATTTATGCTAAATTTTCATTCGTATTTAATTTTGAGAGTTGCCAACCTTTACAAAAATACAACAAAGATAACCTTTCAAGTATGACTTGTAAGTAGTTTCAATGATATCTGCTGACAATCTGAGACAATAGCTCTGGGAAAGGTGTGAAATGCCATACTAATCACAACACCATGCTAAATCTACAATCTAGTGATATTTTAAAAGTCAACAGCATTATTTGGTTACTGCTTAAAGAAAAAGAGAGTAGTTTATCTTATGAAGATATGCACAATTAATAATTAGTAAGTTGCTACAATAAGCAAGCCAAATTTGGGAGCATAGAAAACACTTCATTTTTCCTAGCAGCAGTATTTCTGACATTCACCTGACCCATTTCTTCACAATTTGGGATTTTAGAATACTGGGCTAAACCTTTGTCAGTTCTAACTCACTTCAAAACCGACGGACTATGGGACTCTCCTGTCACAAACAAAACCTCCTGAACAATCTGTTGAAGAAAAAGGAAAACCAGCTACTATTTGGTCAAGCCCGTGAGAACTAAGATAACTTGTGACATGATGCCTAAAGCAGCTTAAAGAAACTGGTGGATGCCTTGCACGTGTGCATGCTTACCTTGCCTATTTGCATCTTCAAAAAAGTTTCTAAGCCTTTCCTCTTCTAAATGTAAAGGGTGACTACTGCAATACACAACCAAATAAATGTCCGGCTGTCAAGGCCATCAGGCCCAACATACCACAGAAGATTCCCCTCTAACTGAAAGACATAATCAACCTAGAGGAAAGGCTAGTCTGGAAGGTTTCTTTTACAAGGAAACAGATTTACCTATTCTTTTTACTTAGTTTTTTCAAGCGGCATACAGCCAACTACAGAAAATGCTGATCTGACAGTTCTGGACTAGAATTATGGAAATCCAGCTTAGCCTGCTTGCACGCACACACACACACACACACAGTGCCTTAGGGTGGCAAGAATGGAAGCGGCACTACCCCCTCAGAGTAAATCCATATGGGGAATGTTTCATGCAAAAGCTGGTATGGGCCACCAGTTGGTAACGTTGGGAATTATTCTACCGAGGGTTCAGCTTTCTCTGCTCCCACCAAATCATTTGCAGGCGCTCCTTGGCAGGGTTTCTTACTGCTTATAAAGTAGTGCCTATGATTTTCATCATAAGTAACACAGCATTTTTTAAAATATGTACTACATAAAGGTAAGGCGTGATGAGCATACCATACAGATGGACTCCCGAATACCGGAAAGCAGCAAGGTATGACCAAATGAGGGGAAGAGCACTCCATTGAATGTCCTGAGGAATTTTATCAATAATATTCAGCCAAAATTCTATTAACGGGATACTGCCTGTGTAGGATACTGAAAATTTTTTGTTTGTATTGAGGGTAGTTCTGAGGTTATAAAGTATCCCCTTAGGAGTGACTTTTGTTCTATAGGTGTTTTACAATGTTTCACGCAATAAAAATGTGACTTCTATAAATTGCTTTGATTTCCTTTACAGAAATAGAGTATGCACAATGCAATCACCTTTAATTAATTTATTTCTCTTAAAATGGGTTCTCCAAAAAATTTTGCAGAAAAGACATCATTTTCCTAAGGGGTCTAGATTCTCAATGGCACAAAAGGCAAGCCGATCAGACATTATAGCAGGCATACAATTATGAGATGTGTCCTAACAAAATCCTGCAAATCATACCACACATTATACTGGACTCCTGCATATCTGAAATTCACTGTTACCTGAACCACCTACCTACTGTAATCACAGCATTGTACAATGCGTGGGTGCACAGCATTCAGCCTGCTGAGATCTATTTCATGACTCCCAATGCATACCAGATACCAGACTGGTAGATTACTATATCTGTGTTCTCCTGCCTGTCACAGTGAATAAGTGATTTAATATACAGTTGTAGGATTAAGGCTTGATTTTTTTTTAGAAAAGGAAAAAGCAGCATGTATCTTACTAAACTTTTATTTATCCCCAAACTCTGATGTCAGAATTATTTGCCTTTCTAAAAACTTTAGACATATTCTTATACACCTATTCAAAAATATTTTTCCCTGATATAAAATGGTCAAGTCACTGAGAGTGTACAATCACCTTCTGCACCATATCTCAGGTTGGATTGTATTGGATTATTTTTTTTTTGTTTAGCATACATGTACAATGACGGTAACAGAATGTTCCTGTTGAATAGGCAAACTCCTGAATATGAGGAAAACGAGAATTATTAAGGCAATGTATGCTATGCTAATTCAGCTTTCTTGGGTATATTATGATAAAGGCTTTGATTACAGGATGCCATCATATTTTTTCCCTTGGACCTCTGCCTCATTCTGTGCACAAGATGGACGAACGCTCACTTAATGAGCAGTGATCCAGTATAGTTTTTATTCTTATTGTTCAATAGGTAGTCTCAGGCCTTATTTACTGCATACTATTCAGACCCAGATATGAAGACAGAATTATTAATTTCCTCATGAGTTTTTCTGTAACTGTATCTCCATCATCACAAATATTTACTATTTTACTTCTACAAAACCTCTGCAAGATGAGAATATGTTTCCTTATGATTCCTTTTTCAACATATAGAGAAATAAGGCACAAAGACTAAAGTTGAAAAAAAATCCATTTGTTTGGGTACCCAATTTGAGATATCTACAACTTAATGTTTTGAAAGGTATGACACAGGGTGTCCCTTCATGCTGTCAGAAGCGCTGCTCCCCTTCACTTACCTTGCAGTACTTTTGCCAATCCAGCACCAGAGTTCCAGCCTAAGCACCAAAAAATGAGAAAAACACAAGTAGTGGCCAGCTCTGTAAAATCTGAGTTAAGTGATATAGGCAGTGTCCTGGATCTGAACTATTCAGGACAGACAGAAAGAGAATTACATTTTTCGGATCAGCTACCTTATCTTTAAAATAATCTTCTTTTTTTCTTTTGCATTTCCTCATCTCATTCACCACACAACCTGTACAGTCAAAGAACCATTCTGCAGAAGATAGGATCCTTAACAACATAAATCTCAACCTCCCTGCAGTAAGTTTATCTGGCACACTAAATTTCTCTGATTCTTTAGATTCCATCAAGGAGTGCTGGGTACTGCCAAGATTTTCTGCTTCGTGACTTCTTGTATATTATATGAAGAACTGCCTTTAGGGTATCCTTACCTTTTGGACATCTAAGCCCATCCCTTCTTTGTGAGTCAAGCATGCTAGTACATTGCATGAGATACGGCCCCATGGAAACATAGTGGAAAACTGTACTGTTAATAGTTGTATCATAAAACAGAAGCTTATTTGATCAACTAAGATTGCATAACTAATTTTGAGCATTTCCTAAATTTTGAGTGCCTGGCTTTACAAGGCTGATTTTTATGCGGGTTCTAGGTACTTCTTTGTAAGGCAATAGGAAAACAAAATTTTTGTCATAAAGCATCATACTGACATTAACACTGGTATCAACAAGAAAGCCAGCTTTCAACCTATTCATCTGTCTCATCACCTACCAGTGCAATGGGGGCCATGACCCATTACCAATGAGAGTTTCTCTGTGATTCTCTGGTCCTCTTCTGCACTAGTAAGTGTTTTGACAGATGCTTTGATTATTGTTCAACAAACATTTACTGAGAACAGAAATCTGGTAAGGCTCAAGAATTCTGGATTCATTTTTACATTTTGGAGGACAGAGCGCTTTAGGGCTCAGACCTTTCTACCTGTCCACCAAGCCTAGTCTCCAATTTGGGCTGTGTTTTCTCCTGTTTGTCACTGTGCCAGACCTCTGTTTTCCCCTTCTTCATCATCCCAGTATCATTATCCTAGTCTCATCACCTTCAGATGCCCTGGCTCTCAGCTCCACACATTTTATGTTGATTCATCCTGTTTATATGCAGGCACCCTTCCTCTCATACTCTCCAGTCATCTTTCAAATTATTGTTCCCCAGATTCTCAACCAAATTCAGCTTATTTTTTTAAAACATGGTGGAACCAGTTTCTCTAAAACTTAGAAACAACTAAGCTGGTCTTGCAAATCTTCTGTTGGCAGGGAGGAAAGCTAACCTGAAAGAGAAAATTCTTCAAGGAAAAGTTTATACCAATGCATTAATGTTTTGACATAGTTCTAAGCAACTGAAAACATGGCAATCTAAAGGGAAGCATCAAACTAACTTGGCTTCAGGCAGCACTGTTGGCTCCACCTACAATAAATCCTCATCCCTTTCACATAAATAGCCAGGTTTGGAAATGTTGCTTTTCCATTTACAAATAGATCGGTTTGTCTCTTCTGATCCAGCTTTTTTGTATCATCTGGCACCAAAGGACCAGCAAGTGGGCGAGCCTCCCCAGATTTGAATTCCTTCAGTATGGTCTCATGTAGTGCCAGAACACTGCAAATGAAGGCGGTGCCGTGGTTGCAGTTCTGCTGCTCTTTGGCTATTGACAGACCTTCCCTCCAGAGCTGCTATCAACCAGCGTAGTGTTAAAAACAGCCCTGGGGCTGCTTTCAAGTATTTCAAGATAACATGACGTTATCCACAAAGTAAAGGTGCCATTATCAATTTATGTCTTGTCCATCACTATGGACAGGTGTTTTCTTTTTTACTGGAAAATATCAATCTGGAGACTTTCTGAAGGAACATAAACACACCAATGCCAAGGTGGAGCTCCTGGTCAAAATGAGTATAATTGTTCTATAATTTACGCACAGTTTTGAACCCAGATTTACTGTGTATTGATTATATTTGGGTGTATAAAACATGAGACAAAGCTGGAACAAATTTGAGTTTGTACTAACCCCTAATACAAGAACAAGCATGAACAGACTAACTAGTCGTAGTCCTGGCTGTGCATTCCCCCTTGAGTCCTCCACACCAGATCCTGCATCGCCTTGCAACAACTTTACATGGCAAATATCAGAAAGCCAAACTGACCTTTCTAAATGTGCCTGAGTTTACAACATAGATGCACACACAGAGCACAGCACAACTAAACTGCTTTTAGACGAGGTAATCAAAGCAAAAGGGAGTCTCACTCAGACCAGAATAGCCAAGGCAGTGACAGTCAAAACCCTTATTCTCAGTTTCCCACATCACAGGTAGGTGCCCTAAATATGACTCTATTAGCACTTCTGAATCTGCTAAAAATCTGACTGTGTCAGTGAACAATTTTTAAAATCTTGAGTATACCCCAGTGCAGAAAGGAAAAAATAATTCTGAAAATCAGATAAAATTTTTCCATGTTTTCTGGTTTTCATTGTTTCTTTCACAAACTGTAGCACCCAAATATTTGTGGTTTGAAGGGTAAAAAAATCACAAAACTCTCTAACCACCCTAACATGTAGAAGACACTTATAGCCCAAGCAAGATGGTCCAGCAGCCATGAGTCTCATCAAAAGCCCTGTACTTGTCAGCAGAAGAAAGAAAACGGACAAGGTGGCCCAACATTACCAAAAGCTACTTGAGGATAAAGAAGCTTTAAAGTGAGGCAGGGATTCCATAGGTGCTGAATCATGGTATCTGAGGACTGAGCTGGTGCCATTTAATGGCACTATGGTATCTGCACCAGGAGAAGAGTTTGCACAGCTGATCAGCAGCAATGTTTCCAATGGAAGATGCACACATTATAAGTTCTGCTGGTAAAAGTTGAATCAAGCTCTTTACAAGGGCCTGAAAATACTGCATCCCTGCTGCTTCATCAGCACTGTCTTTTACCATTGCCACTTCTCCACTAGTTTCTTTAGGTGGTTTCTTGTCTGTACCATGTGTGAGGGCCTTCTGCTTTGATGTATCTGTCCCATGGAATAGTTTTGCTTTACATGTTTGCTGTTCCAGTTCTTCCTTTCAAATCTCAGCTCATTGACTAAACATCTGAGTTTGACTCTGTCTCTGCCATCATTCATCTGTGTAATCATATTATTTAATTCTGGAAGGCCTTTAGGGATACACTTTGCATGAAAGGAACCTTCTAAAGTCTTGAACCGTATAATCGATAGCAGCAGTGTGGTTTTCATTGATAGTAATGCTTTGACCCCTCTTGTATGCCAGATTAAGAGCTAATGCCAACTACTGACCTCTTACCTGTTTGGTACAGCCTGTCATGATCCTTAAACCACAGCATATACAAAGTATGATAAATACATTTTCCTGAAGTCAAAGTCTGGGTTGCAAAGCACTGTGAAATAAGAAATGCAAATAACAAAATATGGGATATACATTGTTTAGCATAGCAATACATGTGACAGCAATAATCACATCACTGTCAGAGGAAATGTGGTATACAACAGCAACTGAAATCTACCATTGAAAGTCTAAGGAAATGCAGCTCCTAAATCATCTAATTGTTTATTTCTAGGCATGAAATAATCTCTCAGCCATTGACCTAATGAAAATGGAAAGGGGTTTATAATTTGACTAAAACACATGCTGATGATGAATAATTTATTCATTAATAAAAACTAATAAGCTGACCCCCACAGCAAACAATTGCTTTTAATTTTTCCTTGTCTCACTACTGTACAGAAAAGAAAACACAGCTTTTATGAAGTTCTTCTACTCCATCATTATTTTACGTTTATGCAGAATATCTCACTGATCGCGTTTTTCGTGGTCCATATGTCTTGACTTTTTATTTCAGTAACTAAACTAAATTTCATCTGCTAAATAAACTGGAATATACAATTATAATAACTGCCAGAGTGACAGAAACCTATAAATGTCACGAAAGTCAAGGTTAAAACTGTTCTTCCAGCCTCTGGTGTTGGGGTTCTCAAAGAAAGGAGAACTCACCCTCTCTGACTGTTCAGGGTATGCACATACGCAGCCGTTTTGTTTTGTGCGTACACTGATAGCCTGAGCACCTCTGGGACCACTTTTGGCATGCTCTGTGTCTGGGCTGACTCCAGGTGCCGCACACCCCGGATCACCCGAGGGCAGCAGTTTTACCAGGCTATGCACTGCAATCCCCTAACCCTGCTCACCGAATTTGGACCATGGAGCCTGGAGGTAGATTGGAACGGGGGAGTCCTTTGCCCTGCCTTCACTCTAAACCAAAGACATGTCAGGCAGGATCAGGCCCGGATCTTGCAAGCGCAGATTGGGTAAGTTTCAAATGCTGAATGTACACCTTTGGCAAATTAGCACCTATTTCCTGTCACAAGCAGAAAAACTCATTGATGCAAAAAAGCACCGTGTTGAGTGCAGTTTTAGCAGGGGACCCAAGGAAGCTGTGGCCCTGCCTTTGGCACTAGCCGATGCACCATGCGCTCCCCCATCAGTGGTGGAATCAGAGCCACAAAGCTGCACAACCCCCACCACCTAGCAGGCAGACCCGGGCTAGCCGCATCTTCTGGAAATATGTATCCACAGGTGTGCCGAGAAGTGCCGTTTCTCAATCTGTGTGAAAGATACACAAACGGAGTGCCCTTCAGGTAAGAAAAGAACATACGTGTTTTTAAGGACAAGAGCACCTACTGTTGCCCGTTGCATCTGGGTCTGAGACACAAGTTATTAATGCAACAGATATATGGAACGTCAGAGCCTCACTGTCTAAAGTAGGTGGTTGGATTTTGTTAGCATGGGTAGAGTTCAATTTCTTGTGTTATTTAAAGCTGTAGCTCTGTTTGTGATATATCAATTGAGTCTAGGGCATGTCTCTTGGGGAATGAAGCTGGACAGTTGGAAAGACATGAATGGGACCGTCTAAATTTTCCTTTATTGCAATAAAAGACTCAAACGGAAGATATGCAGATAGCATGTCCCAGACACAGAGGGTTATTCAAGGCAGGCTATGCTGTAAAAAATTCAACACTGAGGCTATGATGCTGGGGAAAATGTATCTCGTAAGAAGTACTAAGGACATTTGAAATAATTCTGTCACATTTTACAATACTTTTCACATGGTCACTTTTGTGAAGTACATACACACAGTGTACGTATTCACTTGTGCTTTAGATGCCATACGTTATTCCACCTGTCTTTCCAGAAAGACAAGTCTTCTATAGATGCTGTGCTATATCTGCCAGTCCCATGGGGATGACATAAAATGGCACTAGGAACCTGTGCTTAGGTAACAATTTCCTTCACCGGCAGTCTAG
The DNA here is from genome assembly GCF_964188355.1 of Buteo buteo. Lineage (NCBI taxonomy): Eukaryota > Metazoa > Chordata > Aves > Accipitriformes > Accipitridae > Buteo > Buteo buteo. The sequence continues at coordinate 34,873,746 of NC_134176.1, read as the reverse complement.
TATTGAACGTCTTGTTTACTCTTCTCTTCAGTAGGACATGTTTCTATGCCTCATTCTGTAGGACAATACGTTAAGAAGGACAATCGGTCTCACAAAGTTGTATACAAATGCGACTCTCTTTTGGCAGCACACATCCTTAAGAGTATAAAGCCAAACTGCCATTTAGCGATCCTGGAAAAAAAATTACTGATGTTTTACTGTGGTCTTTGCATCAGTTTTATTCAGTAGTCTGAAGAGATAAATAAATAAATAACAGTTACTTTAAAAGATCTAATTCTCTCAGCATGTTTCTGGGGAGAGTAAGTGAACTTCTGAGTAGATCCTGACGTACACAAATTAATACTACCTGCTGTGACATACCTGTGCTGAGCTTGTTATGGTTTAGTCCTGCTTGATTGAACCAGCTTTTAAAATCACAAATTGTTTCCAAATTACCTGCTGAAGGCTAATTCCAGCAGGCTCTTCTCCCTATTGCTGCTGTTCCCCGGAGCTATGCTACCAGAGCCCAGCTTCCTGGACCTTCAGGGGCTCTTCCTCTTTGTGGTCTTCCTCCTCCTCCTTCTCCTCCTCCTCCACAGCTGTACATCCAGTTGAGCAGCAGCAGTACTCCTTAGCCCTGCTTTGATGTTCCTTGCCCTCATTCCAGCCATTGCTTGATATTTAAAAGTCAGCAAGAACTTTGTTGCAGAAGCCATATTGTCACAGTGTCCTGGCTATGTTATAGGTATATTTGTTTATTTACTTACTTGTTTGGTTTTAAAGTACAGTCAATACTTTTTAATGTCAACAATAAACAGCCACTGACAACTAAGATGGGCAGTGAATCAAGACATTTGAGGCTGAGGTAAGCAACCTGAAGTCTTCTTACAGAGAAGCTGAGTGTCCTCTTTTTAACAAGTATCACTCCCAAAATAGCTTATGATCGGTTGCAGCTTCCTTTGTCTTAAATACTTATTATATTGTTAGTTTACGCTAATGTAAGGCACGGGAGTACAGAAATAGGCTACTTACTCTTAAGTAAGTTGTTCTTACGAATGTTCTCATGAATCCTACAGAAGTGAATGAGGGGCTTGCTTTACAGAGGGTATGAATATCCACCTCTCTCTTGAAAATCCTTCTGTAACAATTAGACTCTGAAAGCTTGATTCTGCAAGATGCAAAATATCTTTGCCTTACTCAGAAAAATGTTTTCAGTAAATGTTTAAAGTTAAGCATATAACCACAGCCAGTAACAGTCAATTTGGTGTTCATCTTCTTAAACATACGTGTAAGTCTTTTGGTGGGTTGTGCTGGAAATCTCAGTAGTTTATAGGAATGAGTAAGGGATTATGACTTGAGTAAATTTAAAAGAGTGAGAAATCAGGACCCTGTCCATCAGAATGAACTCCAGGTCTTCTTCCATTCTTTTTTTCACCTAGGAGAACATATCCTACTAGTTCCCTCTGTCCTCCCCACTACAGGTTTCCTAAACAAACAAAAAAAACATTCTTACCTATTTTGCATTATTTAAAATACTCCAATAGCTGTTCTTCCACGTCTCCTGTCTATTCAATGCAAGTGAAAACCGTAAAATGAAGCTGAGTAATTCTGGCACCCAAAGAAAGTGCAAGGAGACACTTTTGAACAGCCAGAGGACACAAAAGCACTGCTATATTATACTCTTTGTCATTCCAATTTTAACAATAACAATAAGTATATTAATCACCAGCACCACTGAAGTTTTGTATGCAATTAGCATTTCAACGCCCTTTCCCTTTGCTGGGGTGGAGCGGTTCGCCTCCATTGTGAGCTGCTCTTAATTGTGGTGCAAGAATGGACGGTTCTATGATTGCATTTTGGAAACTGGTGGCGGTTCAGTTGTTAGAGGCGAGCTCAAGTTACTTTGTTTGTTTGTTTATTTGTTCCTGTACTTGTACTTCTGCTGTGTTAACTCATGGAAATTGCTTAGGGACAGATTTAAATCAAAACAGACAGTTTCCATTTTTGCTCTGTAACTAGTAAGATTTGTTTAAAAGGCACTCCTGCTGGAACATAAGGCATGTCTGGAATGTTTGTTTACTTGCCGTTCTGAGCATGTGCCCTTTTGTTAGGAGACAGGGCTTTCCGCAGTGCAAATCTCCAGTGCCAGTGGCTGAGCTTCTTTAAATAATTAAAATAATAGTGGATTGAGATGGGTTATTCTCTTTTTGTAAAGTTAAGATGTGCGTGTGTTATTTCATGCAATGGCTTCAAATATTAACCTCATGCTTTACTGGTCTTTTAAAGACCGCCACAAACTGCACAAGCACACACATGTAAATGGTTCCTAGGATTATGCCTCAGCAACTTGAAAATGTTTGTATTTCTTCTGTGCTGGGTATATTTTGCTTACCCAAGCAGACAAGTCCTTTCTGGTTAATCCTACCCAGTTCTGTGACTTGCCCATCCCATGGGGATTTGGTGCATGGAGCTTATTTGTTCTATTAATCAGGAGGTTCCTAAATTCTAATCCTTGGTAAAGCACTGGATTGCCATCTGACCTTGGCAAGTCACTTGACCTCCTTTTGCCTCAGTCAATCCAGCTGGAAAATTGGGTAAAAAGCAGGACTTTACTGAAAAACAGATGCTGCATCTGAGATGAGATTCCTTTTGCAAATAATAAAGCTACCAGAGTGAGAACTAAAAAGGGAACTTTTGCAAAAGGCAACTTTCTGGACTTTACTAATCTTTGTTACGTTTTACATTTTGGTAGGAGATTCATCGAAATGCCTTGTTTGACAAAACAATGTATGCTGGTGGATGAATGGCTGATGCAACATTTATGCAAGGAGTTTTGTTTAACTTGAAAGACCACATAGCTTTCTTCATTTAGTAATTTACATTGGCTTCTTCTTGATGTAGGAGGAATGAGGTAATGAAGGGACTAGACATGGATATCATATCTGACTGAGCCAGCAACTTGTCATGGGCCAGATTCTCTGGCCTACTCTGCTCTGCATCACTGTTCCTATGGGAAAAAAAAAAGGAAGAAGAAGCAGCCAGCACTTCTCTCTTATTTGGGGAAGTAAAAATGCCTTTTGCTGAACCGTGCACCCTTGGATCAAAGGGAAAGTCTATGCTCCGAAATTCTTCTGCTAATCTATTGTTCATTTTTTTACTCTGAATGACTGCTAATCAGTATACTAATGATGTAATTGGTGCTATCTACACAAACACATCAAATTTCACTGGGGACTGGAGTGTCAAATGTCCTTCTTACAAATCTAACAGAGTCCTGACATTTTATATAAAACCCAAACTCAGCTCAATACACAAGCTTTTTCTTGAGAGTCTAACAAATGGGCAATGGAAACTAACTTTATGGCTTGGCTGGAAATGACATCCCAATAGAGGGTAAGAGATAATAGACAAGTGAGAAGTCATGACGAACTGATCATTTGCTCCTGCATATACTTAATACATTGCAAGAAACTTTACTTGTTTATTTTTGTGCATTATGACAATAACTTATGCTCTTTTTTACTCTTACAAAATTATTAAACGCCTTACAGCTCTGGATGATTTCAGTGAGTTCAGCATCACTATCAGCAATTTTTTAAAGTCATGATACTTATTTAAATAACTAAATAGGGGATAGAGCTTGCCTGTAGGATGTTAACTTCTGAAAAAGAGGTCCTCTATATCCTTAGAATCATTTAGATTTGAAATAGAAAGTGGAATTCAAATGATGGAGGCTCACCTAAAATGAAATTAGAATAAAATGGTTGCAGACTTTGAAAAGCAGAACTACCAAATTTCACAAAAGTATCTGAGCAGGAATTAATTCTCTTAGGTAAAGGAAGAAAACAGTGATTAAAGAAGACACTCAAATTTTCATATGGTTTTAGGAGTTTTGTTTTCTTTTTTCTAGTTCTTCTATTGGTCCTTTAATCTTGGTGGCAAAGGTTCATATTTCTTCTTACTAATTCTCTCTGACAATAAGTTGGCAACTTTCCCTGCGAAAATATGTTGGTGGTGGTTTAGGTCGGCCTCACCCTTAGGGAGAAAAGTGGCACGGTAAGAGTCTTTGTTTCTTGTCATAAAAAATATAGAGACGTATTTTTTTCTTTGATTCCATAAGCAAGAATTTCTATTTATTGTGGACAGCACACAGTACACAAAGTCCACTGTGATTGTGTTCAGATTACTTTTCCATGTGGCAGGTAATCTTTAACTGGTAAATGAGGGGTATGATATGGCTTTGAGTGGCATTGCCCATATCATCTTCCCATAAAGCCCCACTGAATAAGTACCCAATAAAGAATATTTCTATCACCTGTCAGCCAATACATGAAGGCATTAAATTAGTTTAAAAATCAGCTAGGCATTTTAGAAAGAAATCTTTCAAAGACTTCAGTTTTCTGAAGAAACAGTAGATTTTTTTCCTAATGGAAAATTCTAAAACAGTAACACTTGCTTTTATCTCAAAACAAGTCAAAAATCAAAATGAACAAATTAAAAATCTATGACTACAGTAATTAATATTATCTTACCAAACCAAATATTTTCATTTTTTGAAATAGCAAATTTCAGCATATCAGAGTGAAATGATTCATTAAAAGCTTTCCCAACAAAATCTGTAATTGCATTAGAAATAGTTCTGTGGGAAAGTACGATCTGTATCTGATGTCTGGTTAAGCTATGTTGTGTATAATACAGCGCTAGGCACTATACAAGAGCAAAGGCAGGAACGATCTCTGCTTTTCTGAGGAATTTGCATTCTATAAAGAGAGAACGTAACAGATAGGAAGGGGAACAGATGCATCTTTGTTCCTTCCCCTGTCCCTTCTGATCCCTGCCCATACCACTCTCCTCTGTTCGAGTCTGCATCCCCATCCAGCATTTCTCCCCCGCTTTGAATTCTAAATCCACTCACAAGTCATTCTCCAGTTTCAGTTTCATTCAGAATTTCCACCACTGGGTAATTGATGGGCAGAGAAGTGCTTCCACCTCACTGCAAGATGCCTCAGCAAAGGCTATCCCACGTGCACGGGTTCTGCTATTCTGGTCTTGGATTAGCCGTACCGACAGGCTGTACAGGCAGAAGTCGTGCCTTTCGACATCATCCTCTTTTTGTTCTCTGCCTCTTGCCTTCCTGCTCCAGTGCGCTGCTGGTGGCTCTTACACGTTAGTCAGAGTTTGTCCAATGCTAGTTACTGGGCAAATTTTCCCAGTGGATTCCTGAGCCATATGTGTTCATGTGTTTACAATATTTTCCCTCTTTCTACTGACACCTATTACTCATTTTTATCATCTCCCTCTTCTTGACTGATGCTACTATATTAAGAAGGAGAGGGGAATGTGTAAGCATGAAGATGTGGGCATGGATGGTTATTCTTTCCATGTGTTATGTGATGACTGGGAAATATTTTACATTTGTCAATGAAAACCCAAGGCTCAGTCCTGCATTTTTCATTGATGAGAATTACTGGGGGGGCAGGGGGTGTTTGTTTACTGACACTACACTTCCTTGACTGTTATTTCCTTCAGATTTTATTTTGGAGGTTTAGGTAGTTGCTACCGATGACATGTTCGGGTGAGCAAAATGAAAAACAATTCAGGTTATTGTATTTAACCTGTACAGTGTCTTCAAGTGAGAGCTGAGGGTGTTTGACCCTACCTGGGTCAGGCTCTGAGGAATTAACTAAGCAGTGAACTCTAATATCCAGCTTGCCTATCTTCCTGATAACCTGACTGCATTCACTGTGTAATTGCACAGCTTTCTGATAAAACTCACCTTGCACTCAAGATGAATCTCAAAGGGGAAAAAAAAATCCTCCCCCGCTTTCCTGGGGGGAAATATTTTATGCTTTCTTCTGGGCACATACAGAAAATAGTAATATTTTAGCAATGTCACTTTCTAAAGAAAGATCTATATTTTCTCTAATTGATGCAACAGTTATTTCATTGGGATGGCCTTCAACTAATTTTCTTTTTTTTAATTTATCAGTAATTAAATAATCTATACCTGATCATGTGCATGTATAAAAAATATATACGCATGCATTTTTTTTACCTATCAGGTAGAGCTCTCTCAACAGTCAGTAAATCACATTGGGATTCTTTTTTTTCTCCTTTTTTTTTCTTTTTCTTGATCAAGCAAACAGTATGTCAGCGCATGGAAAATCTTACTGCCTGTTTAAGCTAGAATTCTTCCACGTGCCTCTTTTACTGTCTTGGAGAATTGATGGAGTTTGGGATCTTGTTCTGTCTCCTTTCCTTTTCTGGTATATTTCTATTTAAAGTCTTACTGCCTGATAAAATGCCTGTATTTAGGGGCTCTGGCTCTAGCAGTTTCATCTCCTGTGAGAAAGATGAAGGCTTCATATAAGAAACAAGTAGATAATAGCTACCTCACGCCGGTTCTCTGTAAGGCTTAGCTCTTAGGACTTCATAGGGTACTCGGAGAAGTGAGTGGACTAGCTGCTGGATTAAGCCTTTACTTTATGCAAAGATCTCCCAAGATCCCCTAAAGGAAGATGTGAATAATGTTCAAAGCAAAAGACTCACTCTTGTGTTATTATTTTTATTAGGATTATTGTTAGTATTCATATCTTACTTTTCTTTAAAATCGCCTTCCCGCCACATCAGCAGAGAACTAGAATGAATAGTGTCCTTTTCACCCAGCTCCCCAAATGCGTTTTGGGACAAGCTCTAGTGATTATAGAGGCAACATCATGTAAGTATTAGCATGATTAGACTGCCATGTCTTAGATATCATGCCGTTCCCAGTCCTCTGGAGCCTATATATTCCTGGCAGTTCCCTTGTGAAGGAAGTAGTTTGTGTGTTGATGGATACCATGCAAATTGTTCTGTCTGAAGGAGCTCTTGCACAATCAACCTATTTGAGAGGAGAAAAAAAATGGATTCCCTCTGCCTGTGTAATGCTGTCACTCAGACCACACCTAAATATCAGTAGGAGACTGAAAGTTTGGGGAATTGTTGGTTTTGGCTAGCAATTATTATGCAGCATACAGCCAGATCCTGAGCTCAGTGGCGTGAGCATAAATCCAAAACTCAGCTGAAATGGGTTAAATTCTCCAGGTTTACACCAAGCCGGTGTAATCAGAATGACCTAACTGCATGCATGATCGTCTAAGGAAAAGAAAAGCACACTAAAATTATTTGCGTAAGTGCATGTGAAATTTTGAGGAGTACTGTCTGCTTTGCATACTTTTCATTAGTATTTACAACTATTTAAAGAAAGCTACCAGTGTTGTCAAAGCAAATTAACTTCTTCTTTGAAAATCAGTCTTCCTTTTTTTTAGGTGTATACTGTATATCCTCACACATTTTTTGCCACTGATGGTTTGACACGTTTTTATCTCCATGAACAACAAAGCCATGTATAATTCCATGCAATTGTCTTTTAAGATATGAAGGGGAAAAAAACCTAATTTACAACACAAATATATTAGGTTTTTATATAAAAAGCATCACATGTATTGATCAAAATGACTTTCTTTACAATATTTGATGCTCAAAAGAGAACTAATTGTATTACATGTTATAAGTGTATATTATCCCATTCAAGCTGTGCCAAACAGGAAAATTGACAAGAAAGCATCTACACTGGAGTTACATACCTCCAAGTTGTAATCAGATAACACTGTCTATATACTGAAGTAATATTATCCTAAAGGACCTTTTCAGATACTGCCTAAAAGGAGTTTGGAATATCTTTATTAATCTTTATGTAGATTAAAAACACCTTCCACATATATCCTGCATTTTTGTGCCTCTTAGTTTCCAAATATATTTGTTAAGGCTAGACAGCCCTTGCATATAATGAAACTGTTACTCATATAATTCAAAAACCTAAAGTAGGACAGTTAATCTAAAGCACACCCATACATACTTATAAACAGTACAGGATGAAAACACAATTGTCATGTTTGCATACACAGCATATATATTCTATAATAAACTCTTCCTAATCAGTTGTGCACTTTATAAAACAATGTAAGAGAAATGACAATGCTGTCATTTGTATATTCTCTCTCAGTTCTCTAATGGAAAGCTTTTTTTTTCCTTGCCAACTCATTCCTGACAATGTTAATGATTCACTATAAAGCAGCTTCTGTGCTATGATTTGTGACATTCAGGCTGGTTAGATGGGAGGACTAGGCAGGTTTCTGGGGAGTGTTTTGGATGCAGAAATGCCTTGAAGATAGCACTTTATTATATTTAGGACAAGTATGACATCCCACTTCAAGGAAAAGGCCCCTATACATATTGAGAAGGGATTTCTATGGTTTAAGTGGGGAGGAGAAGGTTAGTTTGAAAGAATGCCTCTGTGTTTTTTGAGACGACACAAAGATAGGAGGTAGAGAAATGGAGGCAGGAGGCAGAAGGATTATGGATAATGGAAGAATTTTGCCTGAGGGTATGTGCCTGCTTTGCCTATTCCTGTATAACTAGAATATTTATAATTCAAATACTTATCTTTAATAATTAAAAACCAAGGAATATTAAAGACAAAAGGTAGAGAATATTATGTACACATATGTAGGCATCATGCATTAAATCCCTACAGTTGCAAAATATAGCAAGAGGTAGATTTAAAGGAGGTTAAAAAAGTGAATATTTTAAAATGTCTTGAAAAAAGAATTTCTAATTCACTCCAGTTCTGCCAGAAGTGATACCCCTTACTTCTTATTTCTACACATAACTAGTCATGGGGAGAGCTACTAAAAATACACTGCATGGTGGCTTGACATCAGCACATCAACAATTAAAAAAGTGGATACAAATATTTCAGGTTTTCACAACCTTAAAAGTTTTGCTCATGATTTATGAGAACATCGGATTTGCCAGGGCAATTGCATTTTGCTTTTACAGGACGCTTAGTTACATAGCTTAAGTAAACTGCTAGTTGCAACAGAATGTAATATTCTACCACATTCAGTAACACCCTCTGATCTGCTTTCCACAGACAGCAAAGAAACAAAGAAAAACAGCCATTGCTGTGGATAGAGAAGAGTGTTTGAAAAGAGAAAGAGACCTCAAATATGCCCCTAGGTATTATAAAGCTGTCAATTACAAGCAGAAAAACAATACAAAGGCTGCAACAAATAATTTCTAAAGAGAAAACTATGCAAACAAGTAATAACAAAAATTAATCCATTAGCTTTAAATGATTCGGAAGATGCCATTTCAAATATTATAAATTAGCGCAACAAAATCTAAAAGGCTATGGCTAAAAATATTTCAGAAACAGAAATCTTGGAAACCAAAATATGAGTAAATCAAAGATTCAAGTCAAATTATTCACTAAGGGCAAAGTAGTTCAATTTTGAAGTATGTTGCCTTTATGAAAGTGAATTTATGGATGATAGCTTAAACTAATGCTTGAAAATCAGAGGTGTTAATATTTACACCTTTGCTCATTACAGCAAGGAAAAGATTAATGAAGAATTAAACATCCAAGTCTCTTTGCTTCTCCATCAAACAGAGTAATCCCTGGCTGAACATTAACACAACCTGACAATAATAAGAAACTCTTCTTCTACTATAGATATGTATGTTATATTATATTGTGTATATATATAATGTAAGCTTTAAAATGGATGCTAGCACACCTGCCTACAAGTTTAATACACTTATGCTGATACCAAACTACAACTAATGAATAAGACTAGTGAAATCATTACTCCAAATGGAGGAACTTGTTCATAATCTAAAAATATATTGGAAAAAGTAGTGAAATGCTATTGTCAAAATGTAAGTGCATCCTATATAATCTACTTCACCAGCCCCTGCAGGTTTAGATTGACCATGATATTGAATTGTGGGTTTTAATAGATGCCTGAAATATTACAGATCAAATAAAGACCCATGAAGGTCGCTGTTTTGAAGTACAAATGTCCAAATATGATTTTTTTATGGTTTTGGGGGGAGGGGTTGATCCTTTTTTTTTCCCCAAAAAAAATATGTCAGGAGTTTTCTCTTAGGACATGAACCACAACCTATCCCAGTCAATGAAGGGCTGACATTGACTTCACTTAGTTTTAGGTTTGGCTCATGGGACAGAGAAACAAGATAAATATTTTTGTATCATTTTAGGATTTATAGTGCAAGTCTTAAAATTGTCTGAAAAAGGCATGTATAGGTAATAAGGGAATACAACGCCACTGGCATTATCTGTTCAATGCCAAAGTGACAAAGGCTTCCTATATGGTTGGGACCTGCTATACAGCAGGTAGTACTGGTGAGGTTAATGGTAACTAACAGTCATGGGGTGGACCCAGGACAGTGAGTTTGCTAGCCCAGTACATGTAACCTGAACATATCCTGTCTTTATCTTGCATCCACTGTGGCATAGGCTCAAGGCAAGCAAAGGATAGGTTGGCTGCCATCTGTGCCCACATCCTGTCAACACAGGTTGATGATGATGAGTAATAGATGGGAAAGATACGTGATGCTTAATTAATTATCTTTGACTGCTGTGCTCTTCTCTTTTTTTAATTTATTTTTGCTGTGTGCATTTTAAGTTTCTAGTAATTACAAGCTTTTATTTTTGGGTAGTGCTTTTGTGAAGAAGACCTGTTGAAAGCAATTTTATACTAGTTTATCCAAATGCAGATACTGCCTGTTTATGGGCTCTGTATTAAGGGAGTGGTGTGTTTGGAAGTTTTCACTTTAAATTAAACTCAATTTCTTAGTTTATGCATGTCTGTTCATTTGAAAGGCCATTATTACAAAGGAAAGAAAAAGATTTTTTGACAAATTGATACATATAAATATAATAGCTCAAGCAGATCACAAATGAAAAGCTGAAAGACCTCAGTATATTCTTCCATCCAAACAGAGCCCAGCTCCCTTTCCTGAATTCATAGCTGTCTATGGAATACTCGCCTCTAGTCCTCCTTCTTTCCTGGTACTTCTGCAATCATGTCATCTTCAACATAAAGAAGGGTCACTGCTGAGCTTCACCCTCATGGCTGCTCCAACATGCACCTACAGATTCAAGAAAAGAGAATTAAAAAAAAAAAAAGTTAAAGGAAAAAAGAATCTGGGTTTTGGGATGTTGACCCAAAAAGAAGGTTAAGTCCAAACTAAACCACTCTTCCCAGTATACAAACCTGTCTAGACTGGTTTCTATTTATTTTTTTTTTAATTAGCCAAAATATAAAGGACTTAATGATAGTAGAATGTCCAAAATGAAAAACAGAAGAAACTAAGCCTGCATCAGCATGCGTGCAAGACGAATACAGGACATGAGGCAGTGTATCAATGAACAGAGTGAATATCTCGATTGCCAACCAGCTGATGAGATGGACCTGTTTGGATGCTTGAAAAGCATTCTGTCTGGGATGAGAAAAGGAGGAACTCTGAGGAAGTGTTGAACTAGGCAGTGAGCATTTAGTAGCACAAAAGTGACTTTACCAATGCCACACAGGAGTTCAGTAAAATGACAGAGCAGGGAAGATGAGCAGTGGACTGCAATAGCTGTGGACTTCAGCAGAGACTCCACAGTTTATATTCTGGAGATTTTTAGACTGCTGACAAGTTGGTTGGTTGGAAGCAAAAATAATTGCTATTCACAAAATTCTGTTTTCTTTACCTCCTAAGCCTGCCATCCTATGAGTATTAAATCCTGCAAAAACTGCCTTTTGAAATATGCAGTATTTGTCTATGTGAACCTTTTCCTATGCTTGGTGGCCACTTTGTAACGTGCATTTAAGATAGACAAGGAGGAGATAACAAGTTACTTTTAAAAATGAATAGCATAGCTGCTGCCTGAAGCTGAATATGACCAACTTTTAAACATCTTTTATAATTATAACATGAAAAACACCTTCCTTTTAAAATTAGATGATTACAGATGTAGCAAGTGGTTGTCTATGTAAGTTCACTCACCTACAGTTCTCAGATATCTTCTAAATAAACCAGGTGAGAGGACTGACCCTATAAGGATGTGAACAAGCCTACACTAAGATGGATGCAGTCTCTTCCTGGAATTCCTCTTCAATATGATCCCATCTTTTTTTCTGCATGTCACGCTGCTGGGTACAGAACGGGTGACATGTACTGCAAGTTCTTCATCGAGGCATTGAAAAACTGTGGTCAAGTATCCCCGAGCAGAGACATCGCAGAATACACAAGTTGCTGAACATTTGATTTGCATCCTCAGTTTTGTAGTACAGCTGCTGGAAGTGTTTGATCTACACTCACCAAAGCAGTTTGGTCTAGTAATGGGTCAATGCCACCAGTTGCTTTCCCATGGCCTAGTAATAGTAGATATTTTTATGCTAAATCATACTCATATGAATATCACCTCCAGAAATGAACAAGAATCCTGGTATGCTCCTCTGGTTATCCAACTACATGTGTGAAGGTAATCTTTGTTTTGGCAAAGAGAGCAGGGATTTGCTATGTCTGTACTTGAACAGCGCTCATGAGAACTGAAAGATTAAACGTGAAGCAGGAAGAAAATGGCATGGCTATAAGATTCTGGAAAACAAGGAAATAAATAGAGAGTAAGCAGCTAGAAGCGCCAGAAGGTACAGATACAGGTAACTGTGAACAAAAGTTTACTAATGAACTATTTATAGATCAGGCCAGGTACTCCTAGCAAATTACATCCAAGCTCCAAACAAATGCAATTCACCCACTGTTCCAGGGGAGCTGGTCTGCTCAGACTTAGTGCATATTACTGTAGTATGTATAAGGGTAGATGGTAGGGGAGTATGGATAACTACATATGTGTAGACAGACCCTCAGTTCATACACCCAATTTTATGCCAGAAACCACCGATGTCTAGAATGAAAATGAAGGAAATTGGCAGGACATCATGGATTCCAAGATATTTATAAACTTGGAAAGCTTTAACAATGTAAAGCTGTCTTAAGATGGAGCCAACTACTGAGAATGCTGGCAGCCTGGAAGCTAAAAAGCTCTGTATGTTCATCTATAGATATGTTTGAGCATGTTTCAGCATATTTGTGCTGCTCTTGTAATATACTAAAACTCAGAGCATATCCCTCAACCTGTCAAGAGCCAAGTCTATTGTTGCCTTTTGGTATTAGATTTCTGTTTTTCGTTTTCACCATCTCACCCCCAAACTCTTCAATAGTGCTATGTTGTTTGTATAAAAATTGAAATGACCTAAAAAAAAGTGTGTGCTGACCAACAGAACATAACAGTGCTTTCACAACTCCGGCATGACTTGATAAAGAGAACTCCAAGCTCTTAAACTGATGAAAATTCTTTAATGTTGTTACAATAACATTTAATCCAACTTCAAAAAATAATATGTTAGAAAACAGCTGAGTAACTACAGAAGCCCTTCCAACAGACAGCATACAGGCACACACACTCATGGTCTTCCATCTTGTGACAAACCAGCTAAAGTAGCTGGGAAGGCTTTGTGTTAACATATAAAGCGATGTTGCCCACGGCTAGAACACAGTGTATATGCTCAAACATGCAACTTTCATTCAAAACAGCACGTGTGTAAAGAATTAAGGCACCAAGAGACATAAAAAAAAATTAAAAAAAATATTTAGTTGCCTAATTGCCAATGCTAGTCTGAGTAATAAACAAAATACGTTAGATACACTAATTTATAGAGAGCAATTATATACGATTAGTACCACATCCAATAGAATGATTCATATCACTGGAATGTTAAAATCACTGGCTATACCCTGTTAGGAAAGAGAGGGAAACTAAAGGACAAGCAATGGATAGTGTACACTAAAGATAGCATTATCTGCTCTAAAATTATTGACAAAGTAGAAAAAAAGGACTTGGAATGCTTATTGATCAACATATTAAATGATAAATCATGAGATGGAGTAGTGGTGCAGGAGTCAGCAGCAGGCTACCAGATTGAATTTAGGAAGAGGATGAACAGCTCTTTAAAAATCTATCTGAGATGGCTAGGTAGAAAAATTGCATTGTGGAGGATGCTAATAAGGAGTTATGTGCAGGAAATTTTACCCAGTGAAACATCTTTGGAGTCTCTGAAAACTCTCAACAACTTTCTAATTTAAAAAGTATTTAAAGAAATTCAAGAAAGTTCTAGAAGAGACTTTTGATCTTATGGATAATGAATAATTTGCTGACAGTTACCAAAGTAGTAGTGGGCACAGTATAACTTCATTTTTTTGTGCAAACAAACTACACTCCCATCCAGTAGTAAAACAACCAGCAGCCTTTCAGGAGTGATATATCAGATCGTATTTTTATTTCCATCTTGTCTTGTCTCTGTTTGAGTTAGGGGCTCCCAGCTCTTGCTGATTTCAGAACTCAGTAGGAACTAAGAACTAGGAAACTCTACCTTTCTCAAGATCTCATGGCTCATCGCTCATGGCACTGGACCAATCCTGCTATGTGACATTCAAAACCTCTCCATTTATCACTCATGCTGAGGGTGGCTGACCCTTGGTGCAGGAGATATACACATATATATAGCCAAAACCAGCTTTGAACAGATTTGAGAGGAATAGAGCATTTAAAAGACAGATTCAAACCATAATTAGGAACTGTTTAAAAATATCTTATAGATTACTGGAAAAGAAAAAAAAAAGGAAAGAAAAAAAGATGCTTATCCATAAACAAACCAAAAACTTTGTTTAAAAACTGAAAACCATCCCAATCAGGAGTCAAAAGATTTTGAAATAAATAAATAAGGGGGGGAAAATGAGACATTGATTATAGTGAATAAAAATCAACAGCAGTGGAATGCAAATAACTGAAAGATCTAAAAACTCTGTCCCACAGTGTTCATAAAAATATTGTTGTTGTTGTTGTTGTTTTTCTAATATATCAGAAAAAAATAGTACCTAGCAATCACAGATGTGTACTATGCAACAAATGTAAAATTATCAGTCTGCAGAAGAAGAAAAAGTATTCAAAAAATGTTTAAGTTCTGGAAAGATGATACATTCATATTTTATAAAAAAAGACAAAATACTGTCAAGTAGGGAGGTAGCAAGTAGGGAGGACATTAAATAGTAGCTATTAAATATTTTTAGATCTGTAGGATTGGATAAGTTTACACCAAAAAAACGTTGGCTAAGAACTCCATTAAATACTACTGTTGACTTTTAACAAATCTTGAAAAAGTTAATGTTGTGTCAATGTCTTAAAAAGAAAAGTCTACATGGCTCTAGCCTACACTGCTGACATGAATCCTGAATTAAGTAATGGAAATAATGTGATGTAACCAGTGAAGAATTGAAGGTGATAGCATAATGTAGAGCAATGTGGTTGTGTGGAAAACAATCGATCTTCATCTTGTTTTGAGATGGTATTACAGGTTTGATTGTTAAATATACCTGCATCTGTTGTAGTCAGAATAAAAATCAATCTGTTTGCTTAGTGAAGATAAAATATAACAGATTACTAGATTACAGTCTACAAGGAACAACATGAAGAAAGTATTCCTAATAATAGAAAGGATTTTAGCCTGACACAAAAAGGGATGGCATGAATATTTTTAAGCTGATGTTATATAAACTTCTATTAGAAATATATTTTAAAAGCTACATTAATTAAACTGTGGAACTATTTATCAGGAGATGGTGAATTCTTATTATTTGCAATCTTCAAAAAAACCCTGGGTATCTCTCCTAAATGCACAGTATCTTAAACAGAAATTATGAGCATAGGGCAAAAGTTAGGTGGCACTTTTGTTGATTGTCATGTCTTATGGCCCTAAAATCTGCAAAACTCTATTAAATCAGAAGGAATTTTGCCATTGGCTTCAGTAGGAATAGTTCTCTATATGAATAAGCTCATATAAGGACTGAGGATAATCATTTAGGATTATATGAGATAGAGCTAATGGCCAAATATTGAGCTGTTTGGATTTTGAAATCCATTTATTAATTTCAGAAATTAAATTGTCTCCATATTTAATGCTTCATATTATCATTATTTATAAGGTACTAACTTCTCAACAGCAAGACCTATTAGTAGAAGTAAAAATATCTTCTAAAGGCAGAGAAAAAGGGAGCCCCAGTGCACAAGAAATTTAAAACCACTCTGAACAGAACACTAGAAAATATACAACCAAGTATAATCCTGTACCAGCATCAGGGAATGGGCAATATATCTACTAAACAAGGGGCCAAGGTGTCTGCACCAATGCAGATCAACCCTGGTATCTGACACTCATGGCTACTTGTACTACCACGCTCTAAGTCATGTGTCATAACTTTCCAGACCAGAAGATCTAGTCAAAGAAATGGACTCAAAATGTTTACTTTAACAGATACTTTCTCACTGAATGTTCCCCAAATTTAACAGAGCTTTGATGAGACATCCTAACTCCAATAGTTCTGTAACTCCAGAATTCAGTGCTGACATGGGGTCATCAGTTGGGTTATAAGACCATTCTTACCAAACACAGAAAAAAATCTTTTATGCCTCTCTTCATCCTTTTCAGCCAGACTCAGAAAACTCTCTATGTATTTTCATAGTGCATGAAGAAGTAAGAGACAACTTTAACTAACATTTTATCGTGACTTTCTTTTAATAATAGTTATGGAAGAAGTAGTTGCTCTGTGCCAAATTACAGACCACTGTTTGAATGAAATCTTTCTACCTAGGGATTCTTCCCACCTCTTCATATATTTGCATTTATCTTCCAAATCTATTTTAATGAGCTCTATATAAAAATGAGAGCTCATACTTCTCGAGCCTGATGAACAGGTAATTACTGTTTTGATTCCCATGAGAAGTCTTTGAAAACCCATCTTGTCATGGAAGTTAAGGGCATAATGTTTTAATTGTAGGTAGGAGAGTGCTGGGATAGTGCTTAAACTGAATATTCTACCATGTAACCTTTGTCCAAAATATCTTTACACAAATGACCTACCAATTGTGATACGGCTTTCACCTGTATGTTAAAAAGAAGTTAGATTTTTCTGCCAGGGAGTCTCGATTATTCTCTCTCTGCTAAACTAAGAGCTGGTTTTAGCATTTCTCTGCTTCATGAGTTTGGAATAAGATAGAAAGGAGTATGCTCTACAGATCAAAATTTAGGTCCATACTTAATTGATTGTCTTCTGGCAATTTACAGGAGCACCTACATAAATAAAGGCAGGAGAAAATTACTCTTTTCAACCTATTTTTCGTGTCTATGAGCTGCATTCAGGCAAAAATCTCAATCCTTTACTTCCAGTTCAAAAGTGCCATTGGATTCTCACGCTGCTGGATATTGGATCAAAAGATGCCAGTGCCAGAAACCTTCCCCTTACACCAGCTATTAGACAATGATGTGATGGGTGCACCCATGGGTAATGGGTGCAGCAAATTCTGCCTGCACTGAGGCACAGTGTCTCTGGGACCGGTGCTGCGATGGGAAAATTTGGTAGAGTAACAGTAGTAGCAGTGGAGTAGAGTACAAATTTTCCACAGCAAATACAGCTTATCAGAATTGTTTCAATCCTATTTTTTTACTAAAAGAAAAAAAAAAAAAGGCATTTTCAGGTCAGGGGCAGGCAAGAATTGGCAACAGAAACCTGGCCAAAGCAGGGATTTGGGGGCCCAGCTTGGGAGGAGAGAAGCTTCCAGCTGAGCCATGCACATGTGACAGAGCTCCTGGAAGAGCAGCTGGAAGTGGAGCCTCCTACAGTCAAATTTTTAGCTATCAGTTCAGGAACTGATTGTTTTAACACCTAGTTTTCCCAGATCAGATTGTATCATCCCTTGCATTGTGCAGATTAAATGAAATAACACAATTTGAGAATTCATGTCAAATTAATGACTTCTGCTTAAGTGCCAAAATTTAAAAGGTTATACTTTTTAGCCATTTTTTAAAGAAAATTCTCAATTTTTTTCACTTCAAAATGCATCTATTTTTATTTTTTGAGGGCAATAACTTTTCTTTAAAGAAAAATGAAACAAAGTGGGTTTTCCTCAGATTAAAAGAAACGTTTTGGTTAATCCAAAATGAATGTTTTCCAGTCTGCATTTCAGAAAGAAAAGAAAAAATACTTCAGCTTTGGGTTGACTCAGAAGGTATATTTTTTTCAATTTTTTTTCAGCATCAAACAAAAAAAAGTAATTTTATTTGCTCAGTTCTGTACACAGATACAAATGGAGCCTGCAGGAGAGACAGGTGCTCAGCATCTTTGAAAATCAGGCCATTAAAGTAATGATTTTACCCTATTGATCTTAAAGAGAAAGGAAATTGTACAATGAATATATTTAGAGATGATACCAAAATAGGAAGGACTGGAAATAGCAAACATCAGAGGAGCTTAGAAAGCATTAAAATGAATACGATTTAATGTGGATAAATGTAAAATAATACACGTGGAAGAAAATACTATCTGGCATAAAATCAAAGGAACATTCTACAGGAAGAACAGTAATGTGGAAAAGATTTGGGGTGAGAGATAAGAACATATTGGACATGAGGTTTCAATTTAATGACGTTGCACAAGTAGCAAATCTATTCATGAAAACAGAGAGATATGAATTAAGATTTTGGTTTGCTTATTGCTAATGGTTCATGTAGCATTCTATTTCTTATCATTAGCCAAATTCTCTGCTATTTGGAGAAGTCAATTTATACAGAATAGCCTTCAATTTTTTTGTTGTTGTTGCATTACTTTTCTGCAAATAAATTCATCTGCTATTATGTTCAGTATGCACAGCAAGTGTCTTAGAGAGAATCCAGGAAATGATGACAGAAACAAGTATTACAAGGTGTGATCTATTTTGTGAGAGGCTAAGGGTACTTTATGGTTAGAGCTTAAGGAAAAGAAGCTATGATAACAGTCTTTAAACATTTAAGTGGCAATAGTCCAAAAGGAGGGAGAGATGATTAACTGAGGTTGGAAATGGCATGTTAAGGAACAGTAACTTGAAAGGGGATAGAAATGTGTATATAAAAATTAAAAACAAAATGTAAGTCACAAGGACAATGAGATGAAGGGAAAATTTACCCTAAAGGTAGTTAATGCATCATGTCTACATGTGCTTCAAAGGACATTTGATAAAACCTCGAGGGCATTTACAGAAGACAAGCTTTCCATGTAGGGCATTGGACTATTCTACCTAGATGATCTTTTCCACTTGTTCCAGACTCAAAGTAGTTTGCATTTTGCTGTGCTCCTTTTAATTTTCTAAATTTCAGATTCTTTTTTATATTTGCAAAGCTGGCAAGAAGACGGGTATGCTTTTGCTTTGTTAATGTTTTTCCAATTCAAGCTGATAAGGTTTGACTTGGAAAAACAGAAGGGCTGGCAGGCACTGTTGGGTTTATCAGGCTTGGCATTTTTGCAGTGATGCTCAGATACATCCTTGACCAAGCACAACAGGCAAGTGTCTGAAACCCCCCAGTCCAAGACTGGCGGTTTCAGAAGCTGGATGTTTTTGTTAATAGGTGTCTTGGTTAATGAATCATTCTGCACAAAGGAAACGTTCCAGAGTTTCTTCAGTTGCAAGAATGCAGCTCAGAACCGGTTAGCTTCCGATTCACAGCTTCGAGGGGTTTTCTGCAACAGTACAATTTTCTATTCCAAATGAATATTGACTTTCTGAAGAACAGGATGACAGTCTCAGATAAAAATTTTAAAAAGTAAGAAAAATTCTCCAGATTTCTTCTCCAGCATACCCCTGCTCAGTCCGAGCCTTGCCTGCAGGGATTTTAAGATAGGAATCACATGGCTAACATTAAAATCTTGTTAAAGGATTAGGGGCCATGTCCTGAGCCAGGTTAAATTGAATGCAGCTCTATTGACTACAGCAGAGTTTTACCCTTTCACAGCAATTGAGGATCTGACCATAAAAATGCCTTGGGCTGGTTTATTACAGGAACGGGTAGGTATGTTCATATTTGATTTCTGGCTCCAAGTTCTCTTGACCTGTTATAGTTGTCTAGTTCTTGATAAACTGAAAGAAAAAATTACATGCAGAGTCAAATACTTGAAAGTGCCTTGCAAGATAGTAAATGGGAGAAGGAAACATTGTGTTGCCTCATTTTCATGCATTATGCCACACATTTAATTGCATGTGCATAACATTTTTTTCACAAAACTATTGCCCCACTTTGTGTATTGGCTGGAATGAAACTCCTGTTGTATATTTCCTTTTATCTTTTCCACTCCATGTGTGGGTCCCAGCCTAATTTACAATCCTGCCATCCAAACCCTACATAAAATACACAAATTATTCATGTCTTCATGAGCTTTTCCATAGTGACTCATTAATTATTTTTATAGCATCTTATGAGAAATATATTATAATTCCCTTTCCACAGATGAGAGAACTGAAACAGGAAAGGAACGTGGCCAGTTTTGGGCCACAAAGTGGATCAGTGGCAGACCCAGAGCTCCTGGCTCTCAGCTTGTATTTATTTCTTCCCAAAAGGAGAGGGGTAGCCATATTCACAGCTTCCAGTATATGCACCAGCAGTAATGAAGGCTATTCCAAAAGACAGGACCAAAATACTGCAATAGGGACACTCAACTAATGATGAACACAGTGGTCACCTGTAAAAATATTATCTTAATGCTACTTATGGAATTTCTGGCGTAGCAACAAATATAAACTTTTCAGGGTCTACAGCTTAACCACTTGATCATACTTCGAGTTTACGAAATCTCCTCTTATTTTATGCACTTTTTTTTCTCTCTGCACAGCGTGATGTGGGGCTTCCAGCAACAGGCCTCCTTGCAGCATGAGGAATCTTTGACAAGTACCTGGTTTTTTTCATGTTGGAACTACGAAAATAATGTAAATTTGTCATTATTGATGAAATGTGTGTTTTAATTACTTTTAAATTACATCTGGAATTTCTGAGTCTCTGTACTGTGGTACCACCTTGCAAAAAGTATGAAGTGATGTGTAAGCAACCTTGCTTATATACTGGAACCTCAGGTCCTTCTACATAAGCAAGTTCCATTCTGTTTAATTAATAATATCCATAATAATATGCAATATAAGAGGAGAGAGTTAAGACAGTTGATTTCACAGTCTAGCAGATGCACATATCTCAAAGAAATGTTTGGTGTACTTGGTCCTGAAAACTGGTTAAGAAATGATGTATCTAAAAGCTTTTTTTTTTTTTTTTTGTGATTATTTATACAACTACATTAAAGCATATGGAAATGTTATTTGTATACTTCTTTTCATCTCAATATTTTATCTTTGTTATGATAACAAAAAGTTGTACTGTCCCAGGGTATATCAGTCATCGGCTTGCTACAGACTCTTTTGATATTGTGCATTATAAGATGACACTTCCCTCTGGCAGAGATTGAAGTTTCCCTGCAAGAGTGTCCAGAGGACCTGCTCACTCATTTAATCGCTCTTGTGTTGGATCCACCAGGATCTTATTTTGTCTTAACCTCCTTTTTAGAGTGTTTTATAAGCAACTAAGAGAGACAGAGACATACTTAAAGATAAGGTTGCACCTCTTTTTCACCAGAGAATATGATCTCTCCTACATTAGGAGTACGAGAGTGCTGAACATCATGAGAAAGGCTGTGTTTACAGGACTTTCGGCTGGAACTAGAAATGGAAATGTCAGAAGATCCAAGAGGAAGCATGTGCTTGGGAAATTTTCAGTCCAAAGATGTAGATTAAAGAGCTTCAGGACTTTTTCTAAAAAGTTTCTGGGTAAGGAGATGAATTTTGAATACTTACTTGAATGCCACATCTTGCAAGGTTAAAGCTGGGAGACTGGAAACTAGGTTATAATCTTTGGTCACATTGATGTCACCAACACAAGAAGATGAATCTGAAGTAAACTGCAGATTTAGCTGTTACATGACAATGCAGCTTGTCCAGATGTCCAGATGTTGTGTTTCAGCGATGAGTTTCGATCAGTGTTGGATTTTCAGAATGGATGTTCAGGAGTTTTCTAAACCGCTATGCTCTGTCTAGGCAGGAGCTTTTTAATCTACCCCGTTGCAATTCTTTTTTTTTTTTTTTTTTTTTTTTTTTAATCCTAAACCCTTTGAAAGGAAGGTTACATCAGAGGGAAAAGATATTGTACCCCTCAGGTACAGTAAATGATGCACAGCAGCCACCTTAGAAGCAGAGACACTAGGCAGATGGATGGACATATACACTCTTACAAATACCTGCTAACATAGCTCTGCTAATCTAAAGGTCAGAAAGCAAAGAGCAATCCAGAACACCAACTTGGTTGTGGATACTCCTCCCCAGAGGACATGTTTTTCAAGACTGTGAAATCAGGTTGGCAGCTTATGAAAGATGTAATCTTGCTCCCACATGTCTCATGCAAAACCACAGGAAATAGCACTCATGTTCCTCACACCAGAAGTCAAGACACACATAATCAAGTGCCATATAGTCCCTTACCATAAAGTGTAGTCAGGAGGCTTTGGTTTGTTGTCTGTGGTCAAACAATACGTGTGAGCAAGCATACAGAGTATTTTTTTTCACCTGTAAAAATTATTTCTCATGTCACCATCATGGAGATGGTTTTGTGCTTCATCCCTCAAACAGCTGCTTTTCTGGACACATTGTCCTTTCTGATGGCTATCATGTACATTACAATCATTCTGCATAGGTGCTTAATGCCAAAATGGGATTTGTAGTACTGCTTCACCTCTTACTGCCTACTTACCCTTTTTTTGACCACTTTACACTTCACTTACACCAGTATAAATGCACCAAATGTAAAAGCAGAGTCTGATCAGAACTAATTCTCCAATGGGCAATTTACATTCTCACTTCTGCAACTGCTATATTTAGCAATTGTTAGAGAAAATAAGAAAAATGAAACTGCTGAACAAAAATGATTGAAGCCTTATTACAGCAAAAAGCTAGATTATTGTGTAGGGCTGACTTTTTAGAATATGTATCCCTTTCAAATTCTAAAAATGCATGTCTATTTTAGACATTTGTAAGGCATTTGGCAAGCACTGCTTAGAAGATGATAGTGAAATTTAATTTTAATGTTTGAAAAGCTTCCTTTAGGTCAGAAATGGAAAGCTATTTGAAGAGCTCAGCCTCTGCTGTGAAGGGCAGATCTCAAACCATGCAGACAACAGGAATTAATTTCTGGCAATTTCCACTAATGAGAACTTAGACAAGAGAGGAAATTGTAAACTATGAACTACACGCCA
The DNA here is from genome assembly GCF_964188355.1 of Buteo buteo. Lineage (NCBI taxonomy): Eukaryota > Metazoa > Chordata > Aves > Accipitriformes > Accipitridae > Buteo > Buteo buteo. The sequence goes on along the minus strand of NC_134176.1, from coordinate 34,850,664 downwards.
AAGCTAAAGCTTGATGTCCGGTTTAGTTGACCAAACCCACTGCGTGACAGTTTTGCATACTACCTGCCCGGAGAATGGCAGTTCTAACAGGAAATACTCATGCTTTAAAATCAATGTTATTTTCGGTGTTGTCATAACCTCCCCAGTTCTGTATGAAAAATCTAAAACTCTTGCTATAGTTCCACAACTAAATGTGAAAGGCTCTACATATTCAGATCACGATCCTTCTTCCTATCAATCCCTTTTCGCACCATCCTTCTTTCTCAGGACTCCGTATGAGCACTGTGGAAATCTGAGGGCTCCTAAAGAGAAAAGGTAGAGAGGAAGCTATTAGAAGGGACGAAATGTGAGACGTAGCTTCCTTTCACCCCTCTGTAGCTGTTGTGGAAAATCCCAGAAGATAGCCACTGGCTAGGGAAGCTTCAGAAATGAATATGGATGTAGCAGCATTGCCAAAGGACGGGGTGAGGTGCCAAGAACCTAGGGGACAGGTGTACAGATAAGATCTATCTCCACACAGATGGTTTTGGCCTCTGGAATCCAGCATGTCTGAGAGTCATTTCCACAGTCTATTCTGCCACAGAGTAGAGAAAGGGTAAGACTCACCTGCACTGGAACAATTCAGGAGCCATTTCTATATGGAAATCCTTTGGGAAATACCGTCCCTTTAGCCTCTTCCCTAGGGTTTTTACTGCTAGAGGGGACAATCAGGCACAGACATATTACATACAGATTACCCACTTAATCTCATTTCAACAATTATTGGTATCTCCCCTCCTGCACTTGTTCCAAACAGACAAATGTATCTTCTTTTGACTGCTGCATAAAAGGGTGTTCCTTTTGACTGCGTTAAAGCCTAACCTTTAAAATCAAATTTTCCTTATAAAATAAAAGGGAAATATATTTGATGGAGGAAATTGCAACTAAATTAAGATCAGCATTAGATAAACAAATCCTTAAATGGCTGCTAGCTATTGATTTACTTTCTGAACTGATTTCTCTGGCTCAGAAACTCTTTCCCACGCTTGGTGGGGAATACACATTTAAACCCCAGGGTTTGGTCTACACCAGGGAAATTTCTCCCAAATTGTCAGTGGGTTTAGAATTGATTTGCCAACGCAGTTTTAAAAGTAATTGGAATTGTTGTTTAGGCTTCACTGTGTTGGAATCAAGTAAGAACAGTTTGGATTTTTTGGTGCTTCATCTATCCAAGGACTTGAACTGGCTTTCAAGCAAGAATTCAAGAGCCCATATTAAGAAGTAATGACACTCCCGGGAGCTCTGAGCAGCACTGAGCCTCTGAGTTCACAGCTTTCTGCATCGCTCCCAGTGTTCCTGGGATTTTTATCATATTTCACTGAAAGAAGAGGGTTTTTTGAAACATGCTGCTCTTAGGTACCAAACTCATGCAACATTTGATAGGTACAGATTGTAAGTGTTTTAACATAGTGCAGGTATTTATGAATCTGTGTCCCAATAGATAACTTCAACCAGTAGTAATGTTAAAAATGCACAGGCTGTCAGACTTTCTAGGTAATATTGTCAATACTATTGATAATAGTATGTTCTGCATTAGGGCTTCAAGTAAATTTCGGTTTAAGTATAACATCTGTTAACATGCAAGCTTGAAACTTGAAGCTGTAGCCATATTTCTTTTGATGCATATTTTTAAAATACGTCCTGAGTAATTTTATAGCACCAAAGATGACTACACACCGTGATCAAACAGTTATTACTTTCAAAAAGTCTTTTATTGCAAACTCAGAAAATTTGTGTTATTAACAGCTTCTCTATAACAAAAAAAGAAAAAAGAAAAAAAAAGAAAAAGAAAAAAGGAAAAAGCCTTCTGTACCTTCTGTATTATGAAAAGGACAATCTTACAGTTTTGCTTTAACTACCCTGAAAGCACTTATGTAACTGCATTTCAATGGGCGCAGAGGCAAGGCTTCTGTTAAATAACAGCTGTATTTCCTGGAGGGGAGGCCCTTTTAATGGCAAAAAAAAGTTTGAAGAGTAGGCATTTAGCTCTGCTTTCTCCAGTAGATGTCACTTGCAGTACATAATAATTCATGTAAAGAAGTCAGAGTATATAGAAATGCATTGCTTTCCTTGAAATATGCAAGCCAAATTAAAAAAGCCATTTTAGTGCCCTGTGTATGTAGTAAGTTTGGCATTTGGTTTATTTTAACAGATGGCATTGAAATAACAAAAGGTAAAGCATTTTTGTTTCCAATTGATCAGTGAGGATTATGTCTCTATCTCCTGTAATTTGAAATAACAGAAGGAGACAAATTTACTTGTTGACACATGTGAAGTCTGGGTCACATATGATCTAATATTGTATTGACAACTAGGATTTGGCAATTACCAGATTTACGCTAAAGAGAAAATTTATTATGTAATTATTTTTTATTTCAGAAGCATTAGCATTTTGGATGAAATTTAGTAGAGAAAAATTATAGGACACGTATACCCCAACAGCAGAGCTGTTTTCTTGTATCAACAAAGAATAACTTGTGGGTATATTATGTATTTATGGGAAGCCATCTCGCATTGTAGTTGATTAGAAATGTAAGCGATGTTCTAGGAACTTCCTATATGATTTCTATTAATTTTTAATCTATTTCTTTTACTATAATGATAGTGTAACGACACTGTCTTCAGTCAAATCACTATGGACTTATGTACGTGCAAAACCCTCATCTTTGGGCCCTCAGTGCCTCAGGGATACACTGTGCCTCCATGATCTCAAGGTCACTGATGATGGTGAATTATCCTCAAAGATTCGCATTTTATAGCTTACACCATTTTCCTTGACTCCAACTGACATGTCAGCCAAGACTCTACATTATAGGATTTGGGTGCTGGTGGTTCCCTTGCTGGCTGACCACAGTGTTTGATGTCTCCTGTTTGGAGCCTTCCCTCCTCTGCTCACCTTAGCACTCCTTCCTCTCATCAGGTACAAGATTGTTAGGACCACTATATTCACTTCCATTCCACTCTATTGCACGGATGAGGTGACTAGAGACCCAGTTTTTGACTTTGGTCTTCTTTTTCTTTCCTGGATTCTGATCAAAGACCCACAGAAAAATCCCAGCACAGGTTAGTTTAGAGAGGGGGATAAAAAGTAGCTATGCTGTCTTCTCATCTTATAACCAGCTCATTCCCCTATCTCCTCCGGGCAATCACACACAAACACAATTTTGAGAGTTTCCAGAAGGAATGTCTACCTAAGTAGGCAGGAACCACAGAGATGTGGACATGAGCCCCACTACTATACCTTTGTTCTCTCGCACAAGAGACTTGAATAATTCCAGTGTGGATAAAACACATCCTGCTCAGGAAAGAGTTTGAGGAACCTACCATGGGAGAGTAGTGGAGATCATTAAAGTTTTGTCCCTTATGCCCAAAGAAACCCGGTGTACACTGTAAATGGAAGGAGTAAAAGCCTAGAAATACAATAGAAATATATTTTTCCCCCAAATACAGCTGAAGGTGAAATACCGCATGGGAAACTCGAAAACCAGGTACTGTAAATTTGGTCCTAGTGAGAGCTACCCACTGTGCCATTTTGTCTGACACAAGGGGAGGAAAGGAGGTGGGAAATAGACAGGAAAAGGTGAGGAAATAGACAGGCAAAGGTGATCATGCAGGAAAAAATGCAAGCACGGGATCTTTCTCGTCAAAAAGAGAGCTCAGGCTCTTCAACTTGGGAAGAGGCGTACTTGGTATAAATCTAGATCACATCCAGGGAGCCAGGTCTCTATTTGATTCAGTGATTTGTAACAGAGATGTGGGGTTCAGGTAGTCTAATATGAGCTGCTCTGCATTGCCTGCTTCAGGTCACATATAACATATTACGCCTGTAAAAGTTTATATCCCCAGCCACAGGCCAGAAGTCGGTATGGGTAGCCTTAAAGAAGGGCTTTCAGATGACCAGTAGAGGCAGCTTGTTGGAAAGATATTGGCAAACTCCACAAAGAACAAAGAGAAAGAAATCTGGGAATGAAGTAGAAATAAAAATCCTGACAAAATTAATCAGGTTTCTGGAGACCGTAGAGACTCATGCTCTTTGGCTGTGTTAATTTTTGCTCATTTTTTTCTATTTTCTTTGAGAAAAAGGAATTTGCCAGAAAATAAAAATAACCCAACCCTTTGAAACTTTGACCTGGCACAGGCTGTTGGTTTTCTTCTGCTGAACTGAAGAATGGTCTGTAACACCATTGACCTATTTTCATAAGTATTGCAATAGCTACTCTAAGCTGAGCCCATCCAGGAGACACACATTTCTTTTAAGCAGCATTCAGATTCCATGGTGATGGTGCAATGTAAGTCTAAAAAGCATAGAAGAGTTTTGGGATCTATGTCCTTTGCTTATAGGCTCGCACTTACAGTTTTGACAATAATGCCTAATGTAAAGAGATGGTAATTTCTCATTTAAATGGCGCTGTGCTTTACTGAAGGTTCAAGAGGTTCTTAACAGACAAACAAAACCTGCAGTATTATGTGATCGAAAGATAGAGATTTGAACAGGGATTACAAAGTTAATGTGCTGGGCATATACTGGTACATCTTAATCAGAAGATCTCATGTTCTCTTACGAATTCCATGTCACGGCACCAGAAAGTTATGTATTGTGAGCTTCATTTTATTGATATGGAGGAAGGCATATAATTCACCTCTGATAAACCTGGCCAGTCACAGTGAGAGAGCCAGAAGAAAGTCTAAGACTGTTGATTTCAAGCTCTCTGCTATGCCCATGAGGTAACTTTCCCTTTTGCTTTTCCTAAAGGGAGATTCATTTCTCTCTCCACAGATTCTGAAGGTCGGATGGAACGTCCCTGAGACGGTAATCTGACCTTTTACATTCCTGAGTGGCTCTTTCTAACTTATCTATTGTTTATTCATGCTGAGGAGTACACAGATTTAAAGAATTTATGGCAGAAAGCTCTCTGAATTTAAACATGGCACATACAGGTATCTTTTGATATTGTGATGGCATGAGAGACACATCAGCTTCTGACAAGCGCATCTAGGGGATTGGGGAGGACATGAGGTTATCCCTTTCCTAAGTTATTCGACATCTGGGTTTCTCCTTCTACAATGTTTTGACACGAGTTAATTGCCAGCTTCATTCATGTGAGTGGATGCTTTTAAAGGCAGCACTGCAAGAAGTCATGTGCTTCTTCTTAAAGAACCAGAGTACCCTATACCATTTCCAAATTGATATCCCTGTTTGGTTTTGCTATCCTTATTGGTAAATGTATATATTTAGCTTCACTTGACCCAGTGAAGCTTCACCTGCCATGCCAGAGAGTAAGGACGTCACACAGGGTGTAAAGGACATCATTGAAGAAAGGGAATTGGTTAGTATATTAGAATGAGTGTTAAGTAATCAGAATATAAGCCTTTAGGAAAAACTAACACCCTGGAGCAATTTTAAACAGGCAGATTACTTCTGGCAGTTTTGCTTTTGGTTCTGTGTTCTCATCAACATTTTAAACCATTCAATTTCAAATATCCACAGAAGTCACAAATAAGACAGGGGATCCAATACTTTATTGATGCTTACAGCCAGAAAAATGAAGCAGCTCTGATTTAAATGGTCAGGCTGGCCATCCTTCAAGCTATCATTCTTTTAAATCCCTGTGCTCCAGCAATTTGCTCTGAGACTTGCAACTCATCTGATTCCCACTTCTGAGAACTAAATTCTCTGAAACAAGTAGATAACCTCCACTGGCTATGATTTTATGACAGTACTTTGATTAGCAGGTGATCCTTCTACTGAAGCCAAGTGAAGTAAGTAATTATTCTATTTTACAGTATTGCTGTTCAGGTATTGTTGACAACTGAATTTTTTGTCATACTAAGCAACACAACACAGGAGATTGGATACTCAAAGGAAACTATAATTCTCTTGGGGGAAAAAAAATTAAAAAATGATATCTGGTCACTTTATATATGGCAGGTCTCCAAGTACATGCTGAATTGCAAAAATATAACACATTCAAAAAGAATATTTATGTGTCCCTTCTTCACTACATGTGCAGCATTTTTCTCCCGAGTCACAAAAACTGTAACCACAATTTACAAGTATATGCACAATCAAATTGCTATTGATTTAGCAATGCCTTTCTTTGATGTCCCTTGCCTTAACCTCATTTATAAAGCTGTTTTGCATTATTTCAAACTGTCAATGATTTGTGACTCATGAATATTCAAATCTAATTTGCACTTACCTTTTTTGCATGCATGCTTACTTGTAATATGTCTCATTTGCCCTTTGTTTTGTGTTTATTTGCAGATTGTTTAGTGAAGTAAACTCTGTTTTTAAAGTAATAGCATCTAGTTAAACACAAGTTGTGCAATTCTCACCTTACTACAGTTTTCTATCACTGTAACTCCATTAACTTCACTAGAGTTTCTCCTGCTTAAGTGAAGAGAATGAGGTCCTTGAACTCTGTCTTTTTTCCCTCTGTCCCTAAGTTCACATCAGCATCATTTAGCATGTTTCATTGGAATAGCAATGGCTTTATTTAGCATATTATTCAGAAAGAAATCAAGACCAAACCCTCTCATCCTAATGTTTCAAGCTTTATGACAGTTTGTATCTTCAGATCTGAGTAGAAATTAAGGATTAATTCTTCTGACTTATACATGTTCACTGATAACACTTTATTATTGGAGTTAAAAAAAATATTTCATTTGACTTATTTTCGTGGCTATGGTAAATCAAATAGAACAACTGCCCAGCTTAAGAATACTGATATAACAATATACCCTTTCCCAGGAAATAAAACAATCCATCTAGAAGTATAATAATTGCAGCACAGTGGGTCCGAAATCCTGTTCTTTGCATGCTTGCAACTCTGAGAAAAAGTCTATTGAACTGTTAGGTGCCCAAGGAGAGCAGGGCCGAGATCTTTATACCATTTTTCCCATGTATGGAGGGTTATGTAATGAAAGCAATGCCTCTCTCAAATACTAAGAATCTTGCTAGATGTTTATTTCGGGAACAGTTACCATGAACATATTGGCTGCAGACAGGACCTTCTTCAGTGAATAAAGTCTGGAAACAACAGCAAAAAGAAATTTGCTTTTAGATCAAACAGTATCATCTTACTTGACTATCAAAAGCCACTTGCCAGGGGAAGTGATCTGAAGTTAAACCAGGGGAGGGCAGGGAGCTGGGGGGGGAAGGCAGTTGATGATTTTCCGTAATGTTTGAAAGCTGAAATTAACCTACAGTGACAAAACTGGTTATGTTCCTGGGTTCATACTGCAACCCTATTTACGAAGCAGCTCTAGGGGGTTCAGATGGCTCTTGTTTTGATCGTGTTTGTGACCATATATATCAACGTTAAAGCAAGCAGGATTTTTCTTTGAACAAGTATTAGGTGAATACATTTCCTTTATGGATCAAATCCTGCTCTTATCAAATGGAACGGAGGCAGAATCAGGCTTTGGATGAATACCTGTGCAAATAAGAGCATGCAGACACAGACAGGAATATTTCTTGGGCACTTTTATTATTCATTTAGTGTCCTGTTTAAATAATTTCAACCAACCTATTGGGAAATAGAGCAAGTGTGAGAGGTGACCAGTGACACATCAAGAGTAATGAAATGAAAAGCCCAAATGAACATATTGTGAATGACTCTTTGGCTGGAAACTGTTTGCCTAAGCTATTCTTAGTGAATATTTTGAAGTAAAGAGCACTTTCCCTCTGAGGATTGATTGTACCACCCTGATCTGATCTGGGGTTCCCAACTGGGAATAAGAGATCTGAGCCCAGAAAATATGGCTGCATTCATCCAAGAGTTCATTTCAAACGAATAGTTTTATCAGCTCTTCCATAAAAGAGAAAAATATTTCAAATGTTTATTTTTAGCTTTGCACATGAATAATACAAATAAAATTATCTGAGTATTTAATGTGAAGCAATTTAAAAAAAAATCTCGTATATACATTAATAATTGTATATAGCTTAGTAGGGCTTTTTTTTTTTTCAGTAATGCCAGGACCATGCTTTTAAACAGCATGTCTCAGCTGTTGTGAAGTCCAAGGTAAAGTTGTGTGCCCTCAAACACCCAAGAAATAGTATTATCCAGTATGACACATGCCTAGATATGTCTTACTGTGATCATAATATAGCCTTAAGGTAAGAGTACAGGACAATCACTCGTGTGTTATTTTTTTCAATGCTGTTTATGTTTATCTACATCAAAGAAAAGCTTCTGCTAGAGCTATTTATATCGTTGATCAATAGAACTATTAGTGATGGTTTATAAATGCGTAAGAGACAAGTTTTAAATTTATCATGTGCTTTAAAAATGAAATCTATTAGTACATTAACTTGACCATGTTTCATCACTGAAAAGCCTGTTCATTTTGAGAAACACTTTTGAAAAAGCAGAATGTACCACCATGACACAAGAGATACTTAGAGTGTCAAACAAAAACCATGGCTGTGAATACCCAAAGCATGAATTAAAGAACTGGTGTTTTCTTGTGCTGAGGGCTTACTGCGAGGGTGGTGACTGTCCACACTTGCTATCAGTAGGATCTGGAAAGCTGAGTACTTCACACAGGCAGACTTGGCATCCTGCAAAACCACCTTGCAGAATCCTGCCCTGTGTCCTTCATTCATGTTCTCCTTCAGTCAGTGGGACTCTGGGACATGGGTTGGGGCTTGAAGATGTTGTAGGGTCTCAGCACAGAAAACATTGTTGATGAAGATTCACATCATTGAGGTGTTTTTCTACAAACTTTTGGTCCCCCTTATAGGTGAGGCCTATAGACCTATTGGCAGCCCTTCTGGTGAGTGAGGATTGAAACCAGTGATGTCTCAGCGTCCTGGCTTTTGGACCTACTTTTGTTGTGTAGTCACACGCTGGAGGACAATTTCCTTTCTAATGTACTAACGTTAAAGTCAGTGATGATACAGCACAGGTGAGTTTTGCTATTTGAGTTTATTGGTTAACTGTGATGGGAAAAACATGGTGAGTGGAAGTATGTAAACACAGACATGGTGAGTGGAAGTATGTAAACACAGGAAGACGGTTAGATGTACTCTTTAGACGTAGGAGGTGCTGTTTGGAATTAAGAGCAGTCTCTGCCCTGTAACACCACTATCAGGGAGAATATACCATCTAATTCACCATCCATACAGATACCCAGATTCTTTTATTCTAACATGGAAAACCTGGTGATGTCCGAGAACTTGTAAAGCCTAGATATTGTCCCTCTGCTTCCTCTTCATCGGTCCTGTGGGGACCATTTTCTCCTGTGAGAACTGGACCTTCCCATTCTCCGCAATGTTACTGTGAATCATCCTGCTCAACCTGCCAAGACTCAAATGGAAGAATAAGATTTTCAAAATTATGAACAACGGAGGGAAAAAATGAAACGAGAACAATCATGGAGGGTTCATCTTCATAAAACTGTGTATTAACTAATGTGTGTTTCCTAACTTACCTTATACCTGAGTTTCATTGCCTTGCATTAGTGAGGTAGTTAATTTAGCAGGAGAGATGAAAGGAGCCAAAGAGATGACAGCAGGCATGAGTGAGAAAGAAGTGTAGGTCTGTAATGGTGGGCAGTGGAAAAGTGTTTTCGACATGCATTTTGTAAATGTTAAGAGAGTGTAAAGGAGTGCATAGAGAGGAGTGGGAGATGTGGTGCCTTTTCTATTGTTTCATCCACGATTGTGTCCTGGTTATCTTCTGATAATAGGGAGGGCGAAGCCCTGCGGTGCAAGGCAACATGTCTAATCTTCTTGTGTAGCTTCATCCACTTACAGTGAGGGGTTAAAGTAAAAAACCCTCAACTAAAATGTTTCCTGCTTGGGTAGAAAAAAAAAAAGATATATATATATATATATATGTACTTCTTTTTAGACCTCAGGCTTCTTAGGGGAAATGCTGTATCCAAGGGCTGTTTCGTGAGCCGGGAGTGCTGTACTAAACCTCTGGGGCAAATGTTTGCATTGAATTGTTGAAAGAGTCTGAGATTGGCAACGCCACCCTGCCCTTGGCTAATGAGCCTTCCCCGAGAGAATATCAAGTGCAATTACCTTTCAGGGAATAACAACATACCAAAGAACCATGGACCCTGCAGAGAAAAACGAAACACACATTCGTAGGTAGAAACCGCTATGAATCAGCATTAATTATCCAATAGAGGGAACAGGGTTGCAATAAGTCTCAGTTCCTGACTCACACCATAGATCACAGCACATGTGAGCTACTTATAGAAAAAACATTTGCAAAGTTCAGCTGGCCCTAACCCCGCTCCCCTCCCGCGTACACTCCTGAGCTGTGCTCGGGGGCTTCGCTTCTGGGACGAGTTTCCCGACCCCCGGCTCGGAGGCGGCTGGGAGCGGCGATAACGGGGGGCTGGCGGCAGCCAGGGACTCGGGAACCTCAGCGGGACGGTTCGTCCAAGGCGAAGATCGACGCGAGGCTGCCCATGCTCCGCCGTGGCCGAGGACACCGAGCTTCCCTCCCAAGTCCCCGAGGAGGTCGGGCGGCCGGGCAGCGGCTGCCTCCGCCTGCGGAGCCGGCCGAACTCCGTGCCCCCCCCCGGCCGCTCCTCCCGGCAAACGCCGAAACGGGGGCACAGTCCCGGGCGGTGGGGTTTTGCTGCGCGCATTCCTAGGAAGGGGACCGGGCGGGACGGGGCGGGGGGGAGCGGGGAAACGGCGTGTTTGGGCTCGAGCGATGGAAAAAACCACGTGGAAGCGCACGCCCGGCGCCGGCTCCAGAGCCGCCCGGGGGCTGCCGGCCGCCGCGGCCCCCCGAGCCTACGCCTCTGCGCCGGGGCGCATCCTGCCGGGGAGGCCCGGCGGGGCCCTGCGCGGAGGCGGCCGCGGCGGCGGAGCGGGGCGGAGAGGAGCGGAGCGGGGGGGGGGGGGGGGGGCGCAGCGCCCCGAGCCTCCCGCGGAGCCCGGCGGCGGCGGCGGCGGCTGCCTTGCAGCGCGGAGCCCCGGGCGGGTCCCCGGGGAGCCGGGAAACCCCGCCGCGAAGTCTTCGGACGTGCAAACGGCGCGGAGAGGGGCCGGCTGCTTTGCTGAAACAAGGCACACAGAGATTGAGTTTGTCAGGGATCATAAAATGTGAATTGATTATTCAAACAGCCATTGATTATAAAAGAATGCTTACTGCAGCAATGGGAAAGGTTAAAAGGAAATTGACCCTCTGCGTACGTGACATAAAGTCATTAGGTAAATGAGATATTCATACGGGGTGTAATCAAGGTCATGCTAATTTTATTTGCGGTATTCGGCTCGAATCCCGAGCTTCGTTTGGGGGCAGCAAATTGTCCCCGCGGGAACCGAAACGCCAGGTAGCCCCCGGGTGCCGTAAAAAACCCCCGTAAACAAGAGCCAAGGAGGGCTGCCCCCCCCCCCCCCCGAAGCCCTGCGCCCGTGGCGGGCCCGAGCCCGAGCCCGAGCCCCCGGCGGCGGGAGGGCGCGGAGCGGCGCGGAGCGGCGCGCAGGATCAGGCCTCGCCGGCGGGAGGGGGCTTCGCACCCCGCTGCGCCCCGGGTCGCCTCCGCCGAGGCGGGGGAGAGCCGGGAGCGCAGGCGATGCCCGAGATCCTCGCCTCTCGCGGGTAGGATGAGAACGCGTGAAAAAAATCAGATGTATTTATGCACATATTTATCCTCTCTAATTATAGAAATTAATCCTCTTACTTATGACTAAAAGGTAACGTCTAAGGCGTCCCTTTGATGTTTAACAGCATCATTTGTGGCTAACATTCCAACTGATTAAGGAATAATTGTTGTTAAATGCTTTACAAGTGGATAGTGTTTAATTGAGAGGCATTCATAATTTTACGGCTTACCACAAAATGAAACGTAATTAAAAACGCAGGAATTTCCAACTGATTTTATTCCAATTATGTTTATTGTTCAGACTAATTACTGCACAAGATGGGGTACTTTTCCCCATCTCTAAATGGCACACGTCTCCCAAACACACCCCTGTAGGGTTTTTTTTTCCCCCCCAGGTACAGGCTTGGGACGGCTTTCTGCAGCCTCCGTTCCCCCCACCCCACCGCCCCATTATAATTAAATGCTCCAGCCTTTTCTTCTCTCTTCCATGCAACACCTTGGGATGTGAGAAAGTGATGGCAGCTCTCTTCCCTCGAAGCTCGAAGTAATTGTAGAAGGGCTGATGAATTTCTTGAAGAAACACTTGCCACACACTGAGGAAACCATCTCCTAGCAGGATTTTACAAACCAAAGTAAACAAAGCACCCCAGGGGCGATTTCCTCCTTTTGCGCAGCTTACTTCTCAATTTACCTCAGAAGTGATCACAAACACACCAGAATTACAACTGAAATCACGCTTGGTCTGGGGAAGATATTCCGGATGAAAAAAAAAAAAAAAGCAGAGAAATTGAAAGTGTTCAAAGGAAGGGACGGTCATTAAAATACCTGCCAGGCGCGCTGCCAGTGCCCAAACCAACCTTTCCTTCTTCCCCGTGAACTCAGAAATCTCTTCAGCATCTCTTTAAACATACATACCCCTGGGGGAAAAAAAAAAAAAAAAAAGAGAGAAAAAAAACCAAACCCCACACCTCAGGTCCCCCTCACCAACGCCTTTAAAACAACCTTCTCCTCCCGAAACGGGTGGGGTGGGGAATAAAGTTATTTGGCTAATTTGACTGTTTGCTCGATCGAAGAGAGTTTAGTGTGTAAATGGATTTATTTATTCCTGAGTTTTTCCATTCCTCAGCTGGGCTCTCGGAGAAGATTAGAGAGGTGCCTGAGACCATGCTAATAAAAAATCAGCCCTTACACTCAAAGCAAATGATCAGCCCGGATCAGACCCTGATAAAATGGGGGCGGGGGGGCATCGCATGCCCAATACTGCTTCCAATTTGCGTTTTTCCTTTGGGCTCCAAATCGCTAAGAAAGGATCACACACGTATTTATTGCTCCTTTTGTCTCCTTCTTTCTAGCAGGATCCAAAGCCCCGCGCGGGTGTGCGCGGTTCGGGGGCTGTTGCTCTCTTTGGGAGGGTTTCGGCGTTCACAGGTGTGCTTTGCCTAGTCTCTGGCTCCCTGGACAGTTTCTCAATTCTCCCGAAGGGTTTCATCTAGGTGTGAGGGTAGAAAAGTGTTTAAATTCTACTGGGGAAATAGGGGGGGGGGCCGCCGGGGGGGGGGGGAGATTCCTTCTTATGGCAAGTTAGAAATAGCCCAAGCTTTCCGAAGGGGTGTTTAAATTGGACTTAATGGAGCAATATCTCCACTTTTTTTTTCTTGCTACAGCTATGAGTCCTGAATCCTTTCATTAAACTGACACAGATTTCCAGAGATGGGGAGAAGGAGGGGTATCTGGGGTGGACATTTTATGTAAATGAGCAAATCCGAAATGTATTACAAATCCACTGTAATAAAACTGACAGTTTTGACAGTATTGACAACATAAATATATGTTGGAACACAGCACTTTCAGACACTTAACCGATGAAGCAATAAAAAGATTCGACTACAATATTTCAAATAATCGACATTGATGTTTTGATACATCATTTTTATACCTCGAATCGATCTATCACTCTGTGACCGGTCAATTTTAAGTAAAAATCTGCTGCAATTATTTACGCTATTGCCAATGACGACCTAATAACTGTTTTCAATTAATTACAGCAAAACTAAGCATTATGAGGACTAACCGGCCATATATTCCATTGTACGGTCCCTTGCATTTCTTGTATGGAGAGCAAACACATATATGTATATTGCATTCTCTTTGTGGGATCACAAGAAAGACGTACAAAGGCGATCACAATCTTTTAGGGGAAAAAAAAAAAAAAAACCCACCACCAAAACCAACCAACACCTCTCTTTCGGGAACACACCGCGGGCTCTCATCACGTACGTCTAGGAAACACGCTATAATATTTTGTCAGCTCTTTCTCTGTGCAATACCAAACCGGGCTCCTAAGATTTTTTTTTTTCCCCCTTTTCTCTTTGGGCTGCGCGCTGAATCCCACTTCAAACAATGGGCCGAGCAGCTCTTGCAAAAGAAAAAAAAAAAAAAAGGGAGATCCGTGCTTCGAGTGATCGCCTGGGTGTTGTGAGAGTCTCCGTATCATTTCAAAAGAGGTAGGAGGATATTGTTCTCTCCGGACCGAGAACTCCAGTGTAAAAATGAGAGCGCTCCTCTTCTGGAGTTTTATAGGCAGCTGGAGAACAAAAGGGAATATTTTGAGTGAGCGAGAACAGAGAGCTCTGAGCAGAGTTTGGAGCCTTCTCAGATGCTCTGATATTGCACTAAAGCGATTTAGTTAGCCCTAACTGTCCTTTTTGTTACGATGTCACATTGGAAAGATGGATTTTGTTAACGCTTCGGGCTTCTTCGAACAAATGCAAACTAGATTTTTAACTACCCTGGCGGAAGCAGCCTGCACAGCGTTAGTGGGAAGCCCTGACAGGTATTTTTCTCTTTCTGGTATGATGGAAATACGCATGTTGGCTGTTTACGGTCTTCACTTTTACAAACCTCCCAGCCCAAGACATAAAAAAAAAAAATTAAAAAAATTAAAAAGAACAAGCTCCCCTCTCGTCTGACACTAGCGCTTCACACGCATCCGCGTGAGCTCAGCCGGACAAAGGCGAGGGGGGTCATCGCCGTGCCCCTTCCCACCGCGGCCCTCGCCCCACGGCCCGCCCGGTCGGACGGGATACCGGGGCGAGGGGGGACGGACACGGACACGGACACGGGACGGGACACGCAGAGCGGAGCAGGCGCCCAAAGGCCGGCGGGGCGGGAGGCGGAGGCGCGGAGCCGGGGCCGGGGCTGGGCTCCGCGCCGCTCCGCGCTGCGTGTCCCGTGTTGGAGCCCCGCCAGGTAGCGCTAGAGGGCTGCCGCTGGCACCGCCGCGCCGCCGCCGCCGCCGCCGCCGGGGGACCCGCAGCCCGGGGGGGGGCAGCCCGCAAGCGCCGGGTTAGAGCCCTGCAGCCGGGCGGGGGGCGGGTGAAGGGGGCTCGGGAGGGGAGGGAGAGCCCGGATGGTTCTCGCTTCGTGGAGGGTTTGTTTGGGGGTTTGGGGGTTTGTTTTTTGTTTGGGGTTTTTGTTTTTAAGGGGGGGGGGGGGGGTTAAAAGGGAAGTTAACAGGTAAGTAGATGAACCTCCTCCTAATCCGGCTCCCAAAGATCTCAGTCATACCGCAGCCGAGGTCAAGAAAAGTTCACCGTGATGGGCTACCATTGACTTTCTGGACTGGAAAGATTTTCGAAAAATAACAGATTGCTGAAAAGCGAAGTGCACTGTTGGCAGGCGGGGGGATCGGGGCGAGGAGCTAAAGGAACCCAGTGGTCTGCAGAAGCTAAAATGTGCATGATTTCACAGGGGCACCCGGGATGGGACCTCGAACGTCCTGCAGCTGCGGGATGTCGGAGGCGAATCGAAGTGGGCTGAGACGAATAAAAAGTGATTCAAGTTGTAAGAACCAACCGTGAAGGCAAAGGAAAGAGTGGCAAAAAGCGATTTCGGGGGTAGCGGTTCGAACTGTGGCATGATCCCGATTTTAAGCAGGAAAAGGTACTATTTACACCCCGCACTTCGCCCTGTGAGCAAAACAAAAAGAAAAATTCCCGTGGACTTTACTACGGGGTCATGGTGATGCAATTCCGCAGCCACATTTTAACAGGCAGATGGCTTTCTTCATTAAATATGACACATTTCCTAGAACGATAGTTCAAGATAAAATGCCAGTTCAAATATGCAAAATTTTTCATCCTGTTCCGTGATATCCTTAGCCCGTCCACGGGGAGCTTTGCCTGCAAACGCAGCCTGTGTGTTTCCGAACACAATGGCATCATCCAAAAATACTTGAACTCAGCGCACAAACAAACAAACATTGAATAAAGTTACAAACAAGATTAAGGTTCAAGTTATTTGTCCCTGTAGCAAGGCGTCAATTGTTCTAACAGATGTAGGGACGCTAAGAGGATTTAAACCACGCGAATTTAATAAACCAGATTAGCAATAGGTGCTTTCCACAAATGCCAGGAACCGTAAAGTAAGTCTAGCCTAAATCACCCATCAGACCGGAGCATCGCCCACAAGGAGTGCAGAAAATTTCCGAAGGGGTCCAATAGGATTTCGTGCAAACACGGCTTGTTTCCCCTCCAAAAAAACTTTGCATTTGCATTAAATCTTGCGCTAGGCGCACACGCGCGTACAGAACAGTGGGTTAAGATCCCCAGTGGGATATATTCTTGAAATCTGAAATATTACCTGTTGTGCCATCCGCTTTTGCAAGGCTGTGGAAAAAGAGAGAGAGAGGGAGCGAGCGAGCGAGAGAGGCATGTCTCAAAGCCAGCAAAGGACTAAGATGCCACACTTCGGAAAGGCTGATTGAAAACAGACTCTTCTTAAGTTTTAGAGGATTTTCTCTCGCACTCCCTCCGAGGGCTAAGAAGCCGATTTGGGAGTTTGAAGGGAATAGGTTTCAGCGTCCATATTTGTTCTGGTGCACTTGTAAAATGCGATTTGAAGAGGATCTTTAGCCCTCTGATTGTCTTTGTATTGTTTTTCTTGAAACGGATCTTTTGCCCTTAATGAATCCCCACACAGCTGGACAGCTCCTGCTCGGACACTGAGAGCGCTAACCCCAAACTGACCCCAATTTGACACCACAAGATGAAATTTTACCGCCTGTTAAAACCATTTCCAGCCTCGGCAAAAGGAGCTGGCTGTTGACTGAGATGCACTTCCATACCGGACACCTCATTTCTCTTTGGACTTTTGAGTCGATCTAAAAAAAAAAAAAAAAGGGGGGGGAAGGAAAAAAAAAAGCCCAAACACACACACACACACACACCCCACCGACTCGTCTCTCACACTTTTCCTGGAAACAGCCTTCGCTGTGAAAGTGATGCACGAGAAATGGAAATTAGCCAATTTAATTTTCCCGAATTACTGTGTTTTAAAAGAAATATGTCACCAGGCGGGGGGGGGGGGGGGATAAATAAAAAATGACCTAAGAATGTGGAAGCCCCCACCCCCTGCACGCACGTATCCCCTTTTCCTCCGAGTTCCCAACAGCATCTTTGTTAATAGCTAAGTACTTTCACTTAAGGGCGCTAAATTGAGATTCCTTTTTAATGGCTAAACTGTAGCGCTTTATAAACCATGTTCTCTGTGTGCTTTAATCCACTGGGATAGTGAAGAGGAAAAAGGCTTCAACTCTTTTCACGGGGAAAAAAAGACACAGGAGGAACATGAAAGCCCTTCATTTACCATATGAAATTTCACTTTCTATCAAGTTAAAATAATTTTTTAAAGTTGGTCCCTGTCCCAGATTACACACATGCACAGCAGGGCGAGCCAACGCAGGGGGTTAATTAGTTTAGGAGGGGGCGAAAAAAAAAAAAAAAAGGAAGGAAAAAAAAGAAAAAAGGAACAAGTGAAAGGAGCAGCATTGAACACTGCAAAAATCTTTGGCTGCTTCTTTGCAGCTTTGATTTTAGATTGCTTTCTAACAATTTCTTAGTCAAGAGAACCGAGATCTACAGGCACTTCTGTGAAAAACAGAATTATGAAAAAAAAAAATCATGTCTAAAATTATATCCTAAGCAATGAAGCGCCTTCTTCTGCGGGAGCCAAATCATCTAAAAACTTCTTTTTGAGAGGAAAAGTGACGAACTTCTCCCAGAGCTTGAGGTCTGAACAAATACATGGAGCCTTCAGTGGAGCTAGATTACTTTTGCACGGCCACGTTACAAGGAAAGACCTCTTCTTTGGTGATACCGAAACTATTTGAAATGAGACACACACTTGTGTATCTCAAGAGGCAAGGCTCCGGGTTCACACTGCCTGGGTTAAAAAACAAGTTTGGAAGCTACAAATATTTAAACCACGTCCTCTAAGCTGGCTGTATGGGCTATATCACAATCAAATGATTCCACGCAAGTTTAGAAATCTGGCGTCTTTGGGGCGGGGGGGGGGGGGGGGAGAAGAGGGGGGGGAGAGGAAAAAACCCAAATAGCATTCACCGATGACTAGATCTCTTTAAAAAATCTGTTAGAAAACTACAGCTGTAAAAGTAGGAAAGGATTTGCATAACCTACTGCTCTGTAGGTCTCCGCGCACCCAAAGGATTAGCCAAGCATTCATTACCATGAATATCTTGAATTACGTTACCGATTTATACGACAGAGTATAAAATACTGCACAAGAAGACTGGCTTTTTCCCTGCGAAAGGAATCGACTTAACCACTGCTTGAAAGAGATCTACATACTAAGGGCTTTTTTACTCACCTCTCTTTACAGTCCCGTGAAAGTCAGTCACAGCAATTCGGTTGCTCTTAGGACTAGCTTTAATCTTGGAGGAGATCCTCTAGGAAAAAAAAAACGGGTCTGCTCGCCGGCTTCTGGCGGGTTTTAAGCAGGGTGCAAGTCTGGCTAAAAGTAGGAGAGGGACTTTTCTCCATATTCCCCCCATATTTGTAAATACAGCCCTGCTCTGCAGGGCTCGGCGCTATCGGAACACGCAGGAATGCCCACTGGCGTTTGTCAGCCCTCCACACTATCTTTCTTTATATGTGAGGGCTGATTTCCCGCAGACATCATTGTTATGATGGCTCATTTAATCAAACTGTTTAATTGCTCCGGTAATCACTATCATCATCACAGGTACTCAATCATTCATCATTTTGGAGGGGTTTATTGACCTCTGGAGCTCATTCCCTACGCCTATTAAAATCAGGCCAAATATCTATAACTACCCCTTGAGTCATTTTCTTAAAGTTTCAAAAAAAAAAAAAAATCTTAGCATCATCGTCACCATCACGAAAAGCAAACCAAACCCAACCCAAACCTAACGGAATAAATCGTATTTTTCTGCCGTGTATTTTGAAAAGCCATCTACGTATGAGGCCACATTCACAACCGGGTACATAATCATTGATAAATCCCACTATTAACGGGATAGTCTGTTTTAGATTTTATGTGCAGGGGACCGTGAACGAGGGTGGGGGGTTGGGGAGGACAAAACTGCAGCAATCGATAGTTTGACCATCGCTCCTCCCCTAAACTTCAAGCATCCCCCATGATTGATGATCCCGGGTAGCTTTGGTAATTGACTGTTCTGAGGTAAGGCATGGTTTAGCTCCAGCGAAGTGATTGGGCGAGAGAAACACACCAAAATTAACGCGTGTGTGTGTGTGTGTGTGTGCGTGTGCGTGTGCGTGTGCGCGCGTGTGCGTGTGTCCGCGGGCGTGCGTGTGTGTTTGGAAAAGTTCATCTGGTGCTCAAGGGTGGGGGGTGCATCAGCTCACTTAATTTGCTAAATAACCCCACTGTAATTAGCACTACCATTAGAAGGCATTCCCGAGCTAATACTTCAGCGTACGTTCCGCAAGCGCAACGGCGATCGACGGCAAAGTCCGGCAACCCGCACGCGTAAATAATCACAGCGCTCACCGCCGGCTCCGCTCGAAACGAACATGCAAACAAAAATCGACATAACATCTGGATCTCGCCTACAAAAGGCTGAGCGGGACTTTGGTTTTAAGCCCTTTTCAAAGCCTGGCAGCCTCACCGCAAAACTAGAAGGGATTTCCCCCTCTCCCCCCCCCGCCCCCCGCCTCTCCCCCCGAGACATCCCCAGCGTGCTTGATAGCAGCGATCACTTAATGAAGAGCGGTGCCAACCGCGGCTTGCATGAGGCGTTCTCTCCGTGCCCTGGAAAATTAATTTTTTAGAGAAGCACAATGAACTGTCGGAGGGAAGGAACCGCGCCGGCAGCAGCGTAACGCGCCGGCGGAGCGGCGGCCGCTCGGCCGGAGCGGGCCGCCTTCCCGGGGAAGATCAACTTTGCGCGGCCCCCCCCGCACACGGCGGCTCTCTCCGTGCCCCCGGACTCGCATACCGTTCGCGGCAACGGCGACAGCCGGCGACTTAAACCGGTCGTTCCGCGCACGAACCAGACGCGCGAGATCGCGGTTAATCGGAAGGTATTTGGTCGCTACGCTAACCTAGCGCCAACCGAGCCGGGGCCGGGCTCCTATCGCACTTTTCCTCTCGCTCTCCGCAGTTTTCCCCTGCCTCTCCCCCCTCTCGCACACACGCACTCTCCCTGTCCTTCCTCCCCTCCCTCCCTCCCTCGCTCCCTCCCTCCCCTCCCTCCCTCCCTCGCTCGCTCCCTCCCTCCCTCCCTCCCTCCCTCTCTCTCGCACGCTCGCTCGCTCCTTCCTACACGCGTTGCTTCGCTCGGGGCAGGGGCTGCTGCGCGGCTCCCCCCGCGCGGCGCCGCGGCCGCCCCGCCGCCGCGCTGCGCATCCCCGGCGCTCCGCCGGCCGGGCCGCCCCGCCGCCGCCGCCCCGCGCCCCGCCGCCGCTCGCCGCCGCCGCCGCCGCCCCGCGCCCCGCCGCCGCTCCCCGCCGCCGCCGCTCCCCGCCGCCGCCGCCGCCGCCGCCGCTCCCCGCCGCCGCCGCCGCCGCGCTGCAGGACTGGCTATGGCCACCACTACTTCCGGGTTCCGTCACTTCATTCTCCCGCCGATCAGCGCTGCAAAACTGAGCCTCTTCTATAAGGCAGCCAGCAGCCAACCTGCCAACACTTACTGACACTCACTCATCTCGGAGAGCGAGGGAGAGAGGGAGACAAAATACCTGCCGGGAGGAGAGGGAAAAAAAAAAAAAAAAAAAAAAAAAGGAGAGAGGGGGAAGTCCGGGCTTCGCAAACTATTCCGTTTTTCTTCGCATCTCTCCCCACCCCCCTTCACAGTACTTAAAAAAAAAAAAAAAAAAAAGCAACCAAAAAAACCAGCCCTATAGCGATCCTAAAAGGCAAAACCCGAGCGCGGAGTTACTGGAAGAAGAAACCGGGGTTAAAAAGATTCCTCCTCTCTTCTTCATCATCATCAACCATCATTCATTCACTACCTTGACATTCCCTGGCTTTGATTGACAGCTGGAGTGGCAAAAAGCCATGAGACACGACAGTTTGGTTACATGTGGGTTGCTGACGGGCCGATCGTAACCTTCAGTTTGGGGGCTTGACAATTTTTTTTTTTTTTTTTTTTTTTGCGTAGAGAAAGAAAAAAGGAAAAAGAGAGAGAAAAAGCAAAGAGAGAAAGAGAGAAAAAAGAAGAAAACACAGAAACTCATCGTGGTTCTTGACTGTTTTTTATATATTATTGTTGTTGTTGTTGTTGTTGTTATTATTATTATTTACCCATATTGGAGGATAGGAGAAGTCTATAAGTGGGTTGCAAAAAAAAAAAAAAAAAGGAATCTTCTTCACTCTAAATCACTTTCTTTGCTGGACTGGGATATTAAATATACGACACATCCAGGAGTTTATTGGAGCGCAGACTGATGGCGCAAAGGGTAGGTTTAAATCTCCAACACTTACCTATATATAAATCCTCTCTTAAGAGGGGCCTGTCCGATTTGCTCTCCTCTGTTGCTGATGATGATGGCGGCCACTATTAAAAAATAGCAGCAAAAATTATTCACTAGCTTTTTGTGTGTGTGCGTGAGTGTCTCTCTGTGTGTGTCTCTCTCTGCAATTGTTCCACGCTTTTTTCCTCTCTAGCTTTTCCCCCAGCAGCGCGATTTCCCTGCTCTCTGCCTGCTCAGTAGCACGGCTTTCACAGGGGAAAGCTTGCTGCTGCTGCTGCTGCTGCTGCTGCTGCTGCTGCCGCCGCCGTTACTGCCGCTGCCTAGGAAAGCCTAAGAAATACATATGTGTGTCTGTGTATATACGAAAGTATATATATGTATACACATATAGCTGCTTTTTTTTTTTTTTTTTTTTTTTTGTCTCTGGCTTTGACAAGG
This sequence comes from Buteo buteo, assembly GCF_964188355.1. Classification (NCBI taxonomy): domain Eukaryota; kingdom Metazoa; phylum Chordata; class Aves; order Accipitriformes; family Accipitridae; genus Buteo; species Buteo buteo. The sequence continues at coordinate 34,828,852 of NC_134176.1, read as the reverse complement.
ACAAGGGGAATTGCTACTAAATAATGTTTCTGGTAACTTTCAGATTATTTCCCCCTTTATCTCCCCCCCCCCCCCCGCCCCCCGATGCACCCTACCTTTCCTCTCTCCTTCCCAGTGTTGATTTATTTCTCGAGTTGCTTTGGATTCTGCTTGTTTATTCATTTCTATTTTCTTTTTTTGCCCTTCCTTTCTAATGCAGAGTAACTCTAGTTTCTCTCCTCCGTTTCCTTCCTTTTCATCCCCGTTTCCTTGGTAGGGTTTCTCCCGCCCGGGCTGAAGAGGACCTTCTCCCCCCGCACACGCAGGCAGGCGGACACACACTTTCCCCCGTTACCTCTCCCCGCACCCCCACTCCTCCCTCAGCCTCTCCAGCCTCTGCTCCCGATCCCACTTGATTTCAGTTTGCACATTTCTCTCTCGTTGTGGCTGTTCTTGTTTTGTTTTGCTCTGTTTGTGTCTGTCCGGGTGCTTTACTCTCTTCTGACTTTTGTTGTTGTTGTTTGTTTGTTTTTTTTGTTTTGGTTTTTTTTTTTTTTATTCCTCTCTCTCTCTCTCTCTCTCTCCCCCTCTTTCTCTTTCTTTCTTCTCTTCCGGCCCGTGTTTTTGACAGTACGATGAGCTGCCCCACTACGGCGGGATGGACGGAGTAGGGGTGCCGGCGTCCATGTACGGGGACCCCCACGCCCCCCGGCCGATCCCCCCGGTGCACCACCTCAACCATGGGCCGCCGCTCCACGCCGGACAGCACTACGGCGCCCACGCCCCGCACCCCAATGTCATGCCGGCCAGCATGGGCTCCGCTGTCAACGACGCCCTGAAGCGGGACAAGGACGCGATCTACGGGTAGGTGCCGCCGGGCCGCCCGGCGCCACGGCCCGGCTCCGCAGCGCCGGTGCCCCCGGAGCGGCCGGGGCAGGAGCGGGGCGGGCGGCGGGGGCTCCCGCGGGGCCGCGGTGGCGGGCGGCGGCGGCGGCGAGCCGAGACCCGGAGCGGGGCCGAGGGGGGGCGGGGGGGGCGGCGGGTCCGTGGGAGGGCGGCGGCCGGGGAGCCCCCGCCGCCCGCTCCGGAGGGAGACCCGCGCGGTGGCACTGCCACTGCCACCGCCACCGCTGGCCACCTCATTCGGGGCGAGTGCAGCCCCGGCCTGACTCTCAGCTGAGGTGCCAGCACCCACGGGAAACGGGTCCTGGAAAAACAGACCTCTCGGGGAGACAGGCTGGGCTGGGGGAGGTGGCGTTGCCTTGTCTTTCTTCTTTTCTTTTTTTCTTTTTTTTTTTCCTTCCCCCCCCCCCCCCCTTCATTTTATTTTTTTTCCCCCCGTGGGTTTTTTGTCTTTCTCGGAAAGGCCCCAGTTAGGAGTTCAGACGGGAGAGGCGGCTCTCATTGCTGTGGCTTTTAGTTGGAGAAGTGTTGTTCTGGTGTTCTCCTTCGTGCCGTAATAACACTCTTCCAACGCTGTAAATAAAGAGCTATTCACATCGCGGAAGGTAGTAAGAATAAAAGGGATTCGCTTCTCGCAAGCAGCTCTTCCCTGAGACAGAAGAAATAAATACATTGGGGGCAACGAGCTGAGTTTTGTATTTAGGAAAGAAAGAACAGGAGGAAAAAGAAACACGTACCCAGCAAAACTCAAGCCTGTGCCAGGGCATTGCTTGAGGGGAATGACACCGATTCCCTTCAGTGCCTTTTAGAAAAAATACGAAATGATCCTAAAAGGAGAGATAGTACCATCTATGACAGTGTGGGGCCTTGATCAGGCACCAAAGGGGAAAAAGAGAGAAGAAATGCATGCTTACTACTTAGCACGCAGATAATTTTTTTTTTTTTTCCTGACTACACCAACTATGGGAAAATATTTCGCGAAGTGCTCCCTCCCTCCGCCCCCTCCCCAGCTCACTTATCTGGACAGCTGGTATTTTACTTGGGTGTGCTTCCTAAGCCAGGAAACTTCACCACATTTTTGTTAGCAGGCCCCTTGAAAAATAAAATTACGTATTAAGTAGTTTGCAGTTTGCCTAGCCGTGCTTCTCATTTTAGGTCATAGCTGGAGGGTAGGGATGGGATCTTCCAGGTTTCGCGTTATTTTAAGCTGTGGCGAAAAGTGTAAGATTCCCAGCTGAGCTGCTGCCTGCGTGAGCGTGTTTGGTGCCTTGTGCGTTTGGAGGAGAGGTCACTTTTGTCCTCATCTGTGGGGACTGCACGGGGGATGTGGCTCGGGCATTGCAATTTCAAAAGGGGGGGGGAAAAGAAAGAAAGAGAGAGAGAGAGAAAGAAAGAAAGAAAACAATCCGACCCACTACCAAACCCAGCATTTTTCTTTCAAAACGTTGCTCTCCCCTGCTCTGCCCGAAGCGACACTGAGAGCCTGCAGAGCGTGGCTCTGTCCGTGCGTCCGTGTCTGTGTGTCCGCGCACTTAAAAACAAAATACTTGTTGATTCGAGCTCTTCTTTCCCCCTCTCCCCCACCCCCTCCCCTCTCTTTGTGTGCCACTGCCCGGTAGGCACCCGTTGTTCCCCCTCTTAGCTCTGGTCTTTGAGAAGTGCGAGCTGGCGACCTGCACGCCCCGGGAGCCCGGCGTGGCCGGCGGGGACGTCTGCTCCTCCGACTCCTTCAACGAGGACATCGCCGTCTTCGCCAAACAGGTCCGGCACCTCTCCCCCCGCCCCCGGCCCTTCCCGGCACTCCCGCCACCTCCTCAGCCCCTCGGCCCACACGGCCGGGGGCTCGCAGGGGGCAGCCGTTGTCGTCGTCCCCCCCCCGCCCCCGGTGCCCCCTCTCCGGCCGCCGGGGGACACACACGGCCGCCGGGGAGGCAGCGGCGGGGGTGCGCGCTGGCGGCCCGGCCGGCCCTGACCCTCCTCCGCCGGGAGCCCCTCCGCGCCGCCGGGCTGAGCCCCCTGGCCCTGGCCCTGGCCCTCCCGCGTTAAGGAAAGGGCAATGTAGCCGTGGCCGAGCTTCGGAGGCCGGGGGAGCGGGAGAGGGGCAGGAGGAGGTGGGGAAGAGGGGGCTCCTGGGGCACGGGGCTGGCAGGAGCCGAGCAGGCTCCTCTTGGCACCACGGGTGACTCCGGGGCGTTCAGCCGGATTCTGATCTGACCTGTGCCGGCTGGTTTTGTCACAGGGTCGTGTGTGTGTGTCCGTCCCGTGTCGTGTCCCCCTACCCCCCCCCCCCCCCCCGAGCAGTGACTGGGTTGCAGGGCCGAGGAGAGAAGCTGTAATTCACGGCGCTTTTCCTTCTTCTTGCAGGTCCGCGCTGAAAAACCACTTTTTTCTTCGAACCCAGAGTTGGACAATTTGGTAAGGCCTGCTCGCCCCTCTGCCCCGCTCCCCTCCCACCCCTCCCGCCCCCCCCCCGCCAGCTGCCGGCAAGCGCCCTCCGCCGTCCGGGGCGGCGGCGGCGGCCCGGGCACCCGGGCTGCGCGGGCAGGGGCGGGGGGAGCCGGCGGGCCGGGGAGCTGCCGTCAAGCGGCTTCCAAGAGCTGCACTCCCTTTTAAAGTGAGGCAGGGCGAACTCTCGAGCCCCAGTGCGTCGCAAAGCCCTGTCTGAAAGCCACGGGAAGCTACAGTGAAGGAAATAACTGCTTAAGAGGAGAGAGCTGGAGAGTTCTAGCGTAATTCTTTTGCTAATGTGAGCGATTTCAATATTCAAAGTGCCTAAATCCGCTTGTAAAGAAGATGCCAAACTATTCATCCTTCCCTCCCCCCCTTTCTCCTGCGGGCGGGGGGGGGGGGGAGTGTGGGGCTGACTCCTCTGCGGACCCTCCGGGCTGAGGGCCGGGGCGTTGAGAGGGGGCGAGGAGAAGAGGAAGAGGTTTTCTCCAAGACCGCGGTAATAAAGCACTAATCACCGCTCCTGGGATAAATATGATAAAAATCAAGTGCTTAGGTTAAAGTTGATCGAAATCGTTCGAGCGTGACCAATGAGCTAAAATCCTGGATAATGACTGCGCGCCCTGACAATCCCCTTCTCCCCCTCGCCCACTCGGGCTCTCGACTCTGCACAGCCCCCGTGCTCCTGTCTCCCACGTAACCCCTCGCTCAAAACTTTCTTGCAGATGATCCAAGCAATACAAGTACTAAGGTTTCACCTTTTGGAATTAGAAAAGGTAAGAGCCGTGGAGGCGGGCGGGGGGCAAGCCATTCCCTCCCTCTGTCGTCGTCGTCCCCCCGTCCCCCCCCTCCCCTTGACTGTTTGGGATGACTTGTAAACATGGCCAGAGGAGACAGGGCAAACGCAGTGTGAGGCTGTAACCTGTGCCATCCGAGCATGTGACACCCGCCAGCCATGCCCAGCCCAGCCCGGCATTCTTTTTTTTTTTTTTTTTTTTTTTTTTTTCCCCAGCGTAATTTCAACCGAGTCATTAAACGTATAGATTATTACCCCCCCTCCCATCCTTCTTACCCCTTCCCTCGGTAGAAGCTCTGCTCCTGACTGGGAAATGATACGTTTAACAAAACGAGAAATGAAAGCGGTCCTGCCTTTCTCCGGCTCTGGCAGGCATATTAACCCCAAGCAAGCAGTAAATGTTTGGAAGAGGCAGGGGGCCCCTGCGCGGCGTGGGGAGGGGGCTGTGCCCGGGGACGAGAACGGCTCTTCCCCCAGCCTCGGCGAGTACCTTCCCTTTACTGCTGCCGGCCACGCAGACCTTTCTTTGGCCCCGCTTTAAACCGACCCCGTCCCGAGTGACTAGCTGTACCTGCCTGGGCTGGGTGTGCTCCAGAGGTACCGCCTGGGTCCAGCTCCCAGGGTCCTGATCTTATCAGCAAGTCGGATTTTCCTCTGCACACCAGGCTGAGCCCACTATCTATCTCTCTTTCTCTCTCTCTAACTTGTTGCTGCGGCAAGTCTCTAGAGAATAATATGTGCTGCAACAATTTCTCTATTGTTTCCTTGCCTTCAACTATTGTGCCCCTTAATTAGAGTTACTTGTGGAGTGGATCAGAGGGTTGTTCTTGCTATCAAAAAAAAAAAAAAAGTTGCAATCCGATATTTTGCCATTATTGACACTAATATACTTGTTACTGTTTTCAGGTTCATGAATTGTGCGATAACTTCTGCCATCGGTACATTAGTTGTTTGAAAGGAAAAATGCCAATAGACCTCGTTATCGATGAAAGGGATGGCAGCTCCAAATCAGACCACGAAGAACTCTCAGGATCTTCCACAAATTTAGCCGATCATGTAAGTCCTTCTGATTTCTTTGTGTCACTTTTTAAGGCTTTAACCTGCTTAGAGGACCTGTCCCCGATTTCATTGTTTTGCTGCTGGTGTCTGTTAGTAGCATTATCCCCATTACTACTCTAACCTCTCGCAAGCTCGGATCCCATCCTTAGGCTTTCTTCCCTCGCGTTTCGTAAAGTTGTAGAAATGGGAAAGGTTCCTTCTGTTTCCATCTGTAAAGCAGCGAGTTTGCAACGGTTTGTAAAGTTTCCTGGTCCGGGCGGCTCGGAGAGCTAGCAGACTGTCGGTTTGATGCAGGGATCGGTGCTTTCTCTTCTTCGTTGCCAACTCTGCAATCAGTGCAGCAATGTAAGGAAACAGAGAGAAGAAAGTTAGGGAGAAAGTTTGCTGATTTGCTCCCCCCTCCCCTCTCGTGGGGATGACAAGTGATGAGAATTATTGGCAATACTACATTGCATTACAAAAAAGGGGTTAGCACATTAGAGTTTCCAATGCTCGTGCTTTATAGCAACTTATTGTCAGAATATGGACTTATTGCCAAACGCCTGAAGCATCTTCATAATAAAAGACAGTAACCTTGATGAAGCAATTATTAACAATGTATTACAGAAAGCTGGAGAGAATGATGATTGAGTAACCGTAGGTTAGCGGTTGATTTTAACACTTGAGGAGTTGGTGAATTAGTGTTATGTGTGTAGGACTGAACGTTGGTGTGCGTGGTGAGGAGAGTGCCTTTGTTTTTCCGGGTTTTGGAGCGGCTCTTGTGATCCTTCAAAAGATGTAGACGCGGAGAGACTTCGGGATGTGAAGGGAAAGATTGCAGCTGGTACCGCAGAGAAGGGAAGGAATAGCTCTGGTTGAAAAGAGTGGGTGTGAACTCGAGTTTATTTATAGGAACGCATCCCTGGGGGGAAAAGGGGTTTACACAGTTTTAGATTCAATTGAACTCATAATCTAAATGATACAGTCTAATATTTTAGCGGTTGAAATATTAATTTAACACCCGGTGTGAAGTTAACCATGCTTTCTGCACAGGCGCCTGCCTTTATTTCCCAGTGTGTTAAGAAGAGTAGCTGTGAGCCCAGGGAGAATGAGCTTTCTAGGAGCTTTTGTTTCCTTTGAAAACATGTTGTTTGTGTGTGTATTTGATAATTACATTAGACCTGGACTGAAGCTGAATTGGGAGATAAAATAATAATAAATTCTTCTAAATGCTCCCCTTCTGGCACGGCTTAGTTCCAGAGCCCGGGAAATATTTTTGGACCCAAGCCTTAGCTTTCATTTTCTCATTTGTATTCGGTAAACACTGCAGGACAAGGGTTTTGCGATGTTTTCCATTTTAAATCTTTTATTTTGAGAGAAAAAAATGTGTGCAGACGTTCCCGAAAGTTTCTCTGCTTATCAGCTATCTCACACGTAGCTAATAAACTCTATGAGGCATGACACTCTTTCAAAAATATTTGGTTTCTGGCATTTTAGAACCCTAAATTCGTCTGCATAAGTATTCAGGGAGAGCACTAGAAAAGAAATTGAAATGAGTGGCAACCTGAAAGATAGGGGGTCATTGTGTATGATTCAGAGCAACAGAAAAAAAAAAAAAAAGTACATGTTTCTCCAGTACAGTTTCTTTACAAGAGTGTGTTTCAAGTGGAAGTGTAGAAATGGAGCATGCTTGTGTTTATATTGAAGAGATTAGATAAACTAGCCTGTTTAGGGTTCTGGCAGATGGCGAATGCTCAAGCCAATTTGCAGTGCGCCATTATAATATTTAAATTCACACACAATGATAGGACAGGGGTGGAAGGGGTTAGCATTTTGATAATTTGATAACTATTATCTTCCCTAAGAAGAATCTCCTCTTGCTTTTGTGGCCCAAAACCCAAACTCAAATAAATATGACAACCCATTTATCTTGCACCCGTTAGGGTTTACCACTTCATTGGGTATTATAATTTAAAGCCTTTTATTTCCTGGAGATTTGAGCTATAACATTTTTACTTTAGCCCCCTGCTATTTGTTTTGAAAGGAAGCAATAATTTGTGCAACCAGAACACCAACTGGGAAATGAAGAGTTGTATCACATAGTTACATTTTATTCATGCGTTTTGGGAAATGTGTCTCCTTATTGGATTTTTGTGTGTGTGTGTGTGTGTGTATTAGCTTGTTTTCCCAACAAAACTTCAACACTTTTATAGCTTAGTCAAACTACCGTGTGTGTACACATTTATATTTGCACTGTACAAGGTTCCAGCAGGAAGAAATCCACTTTTATTCATAAAGAAGGAAAAGCTTTAAAAAATGGCTAATATAAACACGCAAGACTATCAAAAAATGAGCTATCACTTGTGAGCACCTACCTGAAAATGTAGTAGTTCAAGCATGCAAATTTGTCCAATTTGACTCTCCAGGTTTATTTTTTCATTTGCTTTGATATGCATATTTAATATATAGCCTCAGGCTAGATCTCATTTGGTGAAAGTTGGTGCAGGGGTGATCATGAGCCACTTCAGAAGGACAGAGACAGCATGTTGTTTCCTCTGTTTTATGTATTGGCCCGCTATTCTGATCCATGGGTCTTCCCCTCATGGTTTTATTTGCACATGAAATACTAGGAGCATTTCAACTGATTGGCTATGAATAATGATAGCCAAAAAGAAGTGTAGGTTAATTTGTTGTGTGCCAAGGTTTCTCTTGTGGAGATGACAGTTTGTGACAGCTGTTTGACACCCCAAAAATCCATACACCTCTATTCTTATTAAGTGCTATAAAGCTACACCGTGTGTGTTTAATGTGAATGCGAGGGGTGGTAGCGGTGACAGTGGCAGTGCTGAACTAGGAACTAAGGCAGCTCTCAGTTTTATTCCTTTGCTAGACCTGAAAAGAGGCATAAGGGAAAGTAACAGAAAGAACTGTAGGATTAGCCAATATTTACCATAAGACTTTAAATGGGGTGCTCAAATAGTGCATGCTTCCTTTTCCAAAATCTACTGCTCTACTATTTATATAACTTAATTGGAAATCAAAACCAAAATCAACAAAGGAATGAATTCTTCAGAGATATACCTGTGCTGGAAAGAGGAGACAGCTGCAAGCAGTTGTGCTAGACGTGTTTGGTAATAAATGTGTTTATCGAATTTTATTTTAGTGCGCTATTAACTGTTATGTAATACAGTAAGTGTAGAGGGTCCAGGGACTTGGTAGATCAAATAGTGCAGCGCTGGCCACAAGAAGCTGAAACTTTTGTTATTACTTTGCTGTGTTTAGTAAATATAACAGCCCATAATTAGTGTTTGAATTTTTAACACCCTCATATTTTTTTATTGCTCTGAGGTATTAGCTGTAGATGGGAAGAAGGTAATTACAGCTATGCCCTGGCTGAACCAGATCAGTTAGGGAAGAAAAAAAAAAAAAAAAGAAAAGAAAAGAGGAAAGAAACCTTTCCAGCTGCAGTTCAAGTTGAGTTTCCCAGCACAGACAATTTATTATTGTTCAATATAAACACTCTGGGCCCTATCCTGCATTCTCTGTTCAGCCTAAATTATCTCCTGAGATTGCCAGCAAATCTTTCTTTTTTTTTTGACTTTTGAGCTAGTCAGATCTGGTGATGCTTGTAAAATTTGGAGATTTAAAAACTTTTTTGAGCATATGATAACATTTTGTACTTTAATTACATTTCTTCTGTACCTGGCTTCACCTGGTGCCACACAATTCTTCCTTTAGCACAAACTTACTTTGAAGCGTAGTAATTCTCCCACAGAAATTTATGGGTCTCCTTCCTCTGGCTTTCGTGGGAGCAGGATCAGGGCCTCAGTCTTTCTGATATTTGTTTATATGTTCTAGTCCATTCGCAGCAGGGAGGTAATAATATACAGATCATCATATATAAAATATAATTAAAAATGGATAGAAATATACATATATCTCTTTTTTATAAAAGGACTGTTGACAGATTAGAAATCTGATGCCTTAGCTGTAGAAGAGAAATATTAGTCTGAATATTAAACCTTTCAGCTCTCAAATGAGGAGATACTTTTATTTTGTACTTTTGGACATCCAGACATTTTACATTTCTTTAATATTTCTCCTCAAAAGAACGGTCTGTGCAAATTCCTGACATCTTGCAGATGAGAAAAAAATAAAAATAGGGTAATATATATCTGCTCCAGTTATATAATTAAACCTTTAGGTAAGATTTCTCTGAGTAATGAGGAAATAATTGGGGGCCTGATGCTGCAGTCTCCAGGTTTGCCACACTTTGATGGACTTCAGTGGGAGCTTTGAGTGTGCCAGAAACGCAGGATCAGACCCCAAAGGTGCCCTTTCTGTTTGTAGTGTGTCAGAAGGGAAACTAAGTAGCTAACAGCAACAATAATAAGGCAAACTTTTTTCTTTAATAACTGAATTTCTTAGTGTGTGACTTAAGACTTTGGATATTATGGTAGGCCCTGTCCCTTCTGAAGGGGCACGGAGCACCAGGAACTTTCTGAGGCTGTAGAGAATGTTGTATATTTCCTCTTTTTGACGGGCCAAGGTACTCTGCAGTCAAAGGTAATCTACAGCTCAAATTTCAGTGTTTTAGTTTTAAACTGGGTTCTGTCAAACTGAACCGGTCGTGTATTTCACTATCTATTTTATGCCGGTGTTGCCACTTTGGTTTGAGTTGTCTATCAGTCTAGATGAAGTGTAACCACACAGAATGACGTAGAAGGACAATTAAAAACACAACACCCCCCCCGATTTTTCAGGTCTCGGTTCCTTGCTGACAGGTGGATTACATGTCTGATTTCAATCTTAATTGGAAAATACAAAGCACGCAGGTTTTCAGAACGTTGCCACATTCTAGGAGTGTCAGAAATTCCTTCTGACACTTTCCTCGAATGCGAAATCAAGGGACAAGAATTAAAACTTGTACATATGTATACATACATACACAAATATCTGATAAATCACAATGCCTTGTCTTTTGTTTAAATTGTGTAATTCTGCTACAAAAAGGTTATCATACTAAATAAGCATCTGTAAGAAAATAAACCCTAGTAGTATCAGGAGTAGTTGTTTTTAGAAAACATGCATATCGTGTCAAATTAGAGTTTTTCATGGCTCATTTACTTATTGAAAGTTTCTTTATATAGTAAGCTTATTACTACTGCACTCCACAACAGTTTCTAAGATACCATCCTGAACTTTATACCTACAAAAAATAGACAGACACAGACACGCACACAGAAACACACATGCATGTATGTGAGTACATTTCTATGTCCAGCATAGTATATCATCTTTTGATATACCGTGGTACCTGGATACAGATTGTTGTGGCATCAATCACATCAGTCATTCCACTGTATTTACAGGTGTTAACTTGTAAGAAGAAGGTGAGCAGAATTTGGCTTGTATTTGGGGGGGAGGGGGGGAAATGCCATCCATATCAGTAGTTCAGTTCAGTTTTGTGTATGCAAAATTAATTTACCAGAGCAACCTGCAGAACTTTGAGTCCAACCATCTTCACAAAGAACGAGCCCTTATAGCTGTTGCAAAAAAAACCTTACTTTTATGAAAGTAAGTTGTGTTTTATTTGTTCCTGCAAGATCAATGGTTCTGTCCATTTAATCTGCTAAAATGTAGGGGCCTGATCCTGTCACGGTTGTATACTTAAAACTTCAGTTAACGTCTGTGAGCCAAATCCTGCTTGGCTTACTCACATGGGTATCAGCTGGCCTGATCGATTTTACTTCCCAGTTATAAATAAGAAGCAAATTCCTTATGGTTAATTGAGTCTTTAATATCACCATAAAAAGCAGTGTGAGATCAGAATCAGCCCTAGCGGGACTGCATACACTCACAAAAAATTAGCCAGACTTTGCCCAGTGGAAATTCTGGGGATACAAAGTAAGAATTGCAATTTAACAGAAGGTTATCCTATATCAAATTTCTCTGTTACAACATCTCTGTTCAAGAAATCCTGCAGCAGCTAAAAACTCTTACACTTTCCACCAGATTTGCAGCATCGACAAAAGAGTAACGCATCAGATTTGCTTTGTATACCAGGAGACTCTTGTCCTTTCTGTTGCTCTTTCCTAGATTTAGCAAAATTCAATGGTGGTGCTAAATCAATTTTTTTTTAACTTTCAAGGGAAAAAACACTGGCAAAATTGGGTTTTCTAGGGAAGGCTGTGTGTGTAAATGAGAAACAGTGGATAGCAGCGGAGTGATCTCCTGTGGCCCTGCTAGTACAAGCTTTCCCCATATTGTCTCCTGCTTTTATATTAATTACAACTTGCATTATCAGCTGCGAGTCTGTAGCCCAGCAAATAGAAAATACTGCCCCTGGAGACCTAGCTTCTTGTATCTATTTTCCATCTCCTTCTATTGTGCTCTACTCAGTATTCACTGCTTTTCTCCTGGTAACACTGCTCTTTAACACAATTAGGTAAGAGCAAGAGGAGCACCATATTTGACTCCCAATTATTAAAACTACTGGGAATAGATACATGTGTGCTGTTTACCTTCTATGGTATCTGGCATTAGTTTAGGTCATATGTGTGTGAAAATCTTACAGTATGCACACGTACACAAACCAGGCAATTGCATTTTGGCAGACATCATCCACACTCTTCAACGTGTTTCTGCAAAGTATATTACTAAACTTGCAAGAAGATATGAGAAGCCATGCTAACAGTTTGTGTAATTTATCTAAAGCTATCTCGTTTTCTGGGCTTTTTTTGCAGTGTGATAGCGTAATACAAATTTCCTTGAAATCAATAAAAAATTTAATGTTAGCAGGCTTTAGATCAGGATCTCTTTAGGTACCTAAACTGTACTGATAAAGTGTTTCCAGTGAAGTACACTTTAGACATGTCATTTAGTCCCATTTTTTTGTGAGGACATACATAAAATAACTACTTATGATTAGGCATTTGGCCAAGAAGCTTTTCTTGAGGGATGCAAAGTTGGAAACAGTCTAGGGGAGAAAAAGAGAAGTTCACTGACACATGCAATAATCTTAGTCCAAAGCAAAAGAATGCTGCCTTTTTATGAGGCTGTAAACTCCACCCCTAGAGTTATTTGTCATTTTTTTTTAATATTAAAGCCTAGCTATTTCCCTCCCTTTCAAATTCCTCCAACATTCTCTTGGCGCATCTTGTAAATAGCCCATCTTATTATTTCTGTCCTTCAACAAAATTCTGCCAAATTGCTTCCTCAAGAAAACTGTGTCACAAGAAATACATTGAATTCCCAATCAATACAGTCTGTCTTTCTAAAACGGGATCTACAAACTGAGGTCAAGAACAACTCAGCCTGGTAGAGACAGCAAGTGTTTTCAGCTGCAGGAATTCTTATTCAGTGATCCTTTCCAAATCGTTATGGTTTTGAAACAGAAAGGCCGGTCTAGCTTTTGAAATACTGTATGATAGGTTTTGGATGACATTTGCCTTAAAACATAGCTGAGGTGTTACCAGTTAATTATTGTAATTTTCATATGTGCGATAAGGAGCTCCAACAGCAGCCAGCTTAAGAGAGCCTGCAGTGCATAAAATTAACATAACTCACTGTGTTCCCTGGAAAGTTTAGCCTAGGTGAACATGTTGCAATTATTACATTTTCTAAAAGAAGGTTCCAGCCTGATGTTGTTGGAGGGCTAAACTCATGCTATGCTATTGTTTCTTTCCTTTTTCATGTATTTCTTCTAGCTCTTTATCTGATTACCATCCGGCAAACAGCTGACGCTAAGAGGCTGCAGAGGGCTGAAGAGCTCCTGTCTGCTGTTTGCCTTCAGCTTGAAGCTATTTGAGTGGCTTCCTAACTCAGAGATAAAAAGAGAAGCTCATAGGCACAACTGTGTTTTAATCCAGGCTGTAAAGAAACTTGCTCAGTTTTTGCATTTTATTTCCATCTGAACTTTTTGTTAACCTTATTTTCAACTTTGGGGGGTTTTTGTAATAACATCTGGGCTGCTTGAACTTTCAAGCCTTCTCATCTTTCTTTTTGTGTTTCTTTCCAGCTGATTCTGTAAAACGATGGTAAAATGTTTTTGTTTGTTTGTTTTTTAAATGAAATTCGCGGGGTTTACGGTGCTAATAATGATTTCTGAGACCTAATTAAAACAACAACCTCAATGAGTATAACATACTATTGTTTGGTGGGTTCTTTTTCCTGTTGCGGTTCTGCGTGAGGAAAAGTAGATCAGCCTTCTAGGTTGTGGAGGGGGTGGTGGTTTGGTGCCATCAGTGCTGTCTGTTGCGCTGACAGGTTAGGCAAATCTCAGTTCCCGGCCTGTCTTCTGATTTTACTCATATCTTCCTGCCATGGAACCACGTACGTGGGTGCACGTGTGTGTCTGTGTAAGGTGAAGGGGATTTGGATCCTTCTTACCCTTTGGTCACCTAGGGCTTTATTGGGAACCTTTTGAAGTCATGGGCTCTTCCCTTTGTCTCTGCTGTGATCTGGGTCAGGCCCGTTAGATTTATGTTACTGGGTATTGTAGCAAGCCGTTATTTGGCAGTTCCATTTTGCGTTGCTGTAGAGCATGTGGTACTAATCAGCGCTAGGAGATTACTTTGAGATGTTTCAATATATATTTTGGGACCTGATTCCAATCACACTTACACTGAATTTTACAATGGGTAAATCAGTTGATTTTGTTGAACTTATTCCTACTACACATCAGGGTAGATGAGGTCAGAATCAGTCCTGCTCACAGAATTTATTCAAACTTGTCGCTTGTTGCTTTCAGTATCTCCTCGTGCTTTAATAGTCTGGTGTTATTTCACAATGCAGATTGAAAACACAATCAAACCTAAGAAGCATTATTTTTTTTTTTGAGAGGGTGTTTTTGTTGTTGTTGTTGTTGAATTATTATAATGTGCTTGATTTAAGTTGTCACATACAGGTGACAAGTAATGCAGGTCCAGCCCCTAGTCTGATCTGTTTCATGTGTTCTTGCTCTCCTTTTCTGCCAGAGGAAATTCCATCTCTTGCCTGCCTTCATGTGGTGCTGATAAAGCTCTTCCTGTACAGTAGAATTCCTGTTTTCCTTTAAGCAACAGCAGGGTATTGGGAATGATCAGGAAAGGGGAGGAGGACAGGAGGAGAATACACTCAACAAAGTAGCACTAAACTGTAACATTAAGTTTTCCTCACTTTACAGTTTTAAATAGCAGCTCCTTGCTCCGGGAAAGCCAATACTCAATAAATTAGAAAGCTCACATTAATTAGGTGGCTAAAGTACAGTAGTTGAGGTCTTACTTAGCCAAGTTTGGCAAACTTTGTACGTCTGTCTTCTGCGTTCCCTTTTGTTGTGTTTTATGCATAGTAATGTAGAAAGTATTACATAAAAATCACTATACATGTTATTTTATATAATCACCTGGTGGTTATTCTTGACAATACTTGTAAGCGAACTGTTAGAGTGATACATCTAGAAAGTCTTTTGAAATGTGTCATATCAAGGTGGGGGGGGGGGGTGGTGAGGAAGCATCTTTCCTGGTATATAACATCTTTCAGAGAAAGCTTGCTTTTTCCCCAAAACTTTGCATTTGCTTGAAGTTTTTCCAGCATTCAAATGGGTGAGAGAGAGGGTAGGGTGCGAGGACATGCTCCTCTCCCGTGCATGTTCTCCTCTACTTTTTGAAACAGTTTCCCTCCTCTTCCTCTACCCTCCCGTCTCTAGTCAGTCTGGAAAAACAAAGTGTGGGGAGATAGTTTGCATACCAACTATCCTGACCCTAAGGTGAACACCTAGTATCGCAAACTATGTGGGTTGATGGTGTCCCCCCGCCCCCCTGTATAGCTCATTAAGAAACTTAATTTTTTTTTTCTCCCCTGAAATATTCTTCTGCAGTACTATTCAAACAATTAAATCCAGACAACTCTTTGGAAAGTTTAAAAAAGAAAAAAATCTGTCCTTTATTTTACCAAGTAAATCTTTGTACCTCCTCCGCTTGTCTTTGCTGAAGAATTATTACACTGTGCAAACAGTATCGGTGTTTGGCACATTTCACAAATGCTAATGTGTATACTTTTCCCCTCCTCCCCTCTTCTCCCGGTTTTCTTTCTGTTCTTCATTTGCTATTGGAATGGGAACTGTGGAAAAAATTCCTTGGCATTCTGACACCAGAATCCTTCATCTTGGAGAGACCACGATGATGCAACCTCAACGCACTCGGCAGGCACACCGGGGCCCTCCAGTGGGGGCCACGCTTCCCAGAGCGGAGACAACAGCAGCGAGCAAGGTAAAAGGTCAAACTTTTTCCCTCCGCAAAGTAGGCATGACTAAAATAACTCCAGCTTTTTTTATTATATCAGTACATCTGCCTTAGAGTAAACATGGAGTGGCAGACTTGCAGTATAATCAGCTGTAACTTAGGGAGACGGTATTTCCTTTTTCCTAACCCACTTAGCTGCATTTTATTATTATTTCAAAGTGAAATATCTAATCTTCAAACAAGCTTTGTAATAACAATTGATTAGTTCTGCCAATTCCTTTACAAATTTGGTTATCTACAGTTTATTTTTTTGTGGTGTAAGTAAATATAATGACAGACATACTCTCCAGCTGTGATGCAGTTGTTTGAGCTGGGTTATAGATGGAGAAATTAACCTGTAGTTTTAGCTGGGGAAGAGACTCCTACATGAAGTTATGAAGCTGCTACATTACATAAAGTAGAAGCAAAACCAAACTGGACAGGAAAATGTTTCCTACAATGTTTGCTTGTACAGACTTGTTTCTGCTTCTGAAAATCTGAATTCATAATGGTAAATAGAGATACACCTGAACTGCAAAACCTCTGCTGGATCTATACAGTGAAGCCTTCTCAAGGGTTCAGGAGGTTTGATTATTATTTCAGGGGTTTTTGTTTTATTTCCTACTGCATTGCACCTTCTGTGTGGTCATCTGCATCCATGCTGAGTGAGTGTCAAAGGCTGTCATTCTGACATGATAGTGTTTTACACTTGCTCATTAGAAGTATAAGTGACTCCAGAAGGTATAAGAGTCAAGCCTCTAGTGCTAAAAGTTGGGTAAAGATGGTCTACAGTCACTCTTGGATCTTGATGCAGAATAGATTTTTTTTTTTTTTAAGACCAAAGTTTAAGGTGGGCTCCATTCTTTCTTTTCTTCGTAAACATGGTAAGCCTCAGCTAGTGAGTGAGACCTTGCCTTTGTAATGTCTTATGACATGCTCCCTCCATCTCATGCATCTGCACCATTTTGGCACTGTGTTTCCCCCACATGGGGGTTACACATACCCAACAGAGCCAACTGACAGGTCTGCCATCCAACCAGCCATGTGGAATCCCAAAACTGGAGAGGGGAGCAGCCTTCAGGCTAGCGCTGCCGTGACTAGCCTCGCGCCACGGGCCACTTCCCACTACGATATTTGCCACACTTAGGTGGCAGAGCAGATACGTGACTTCACCTCTCTCACGTGGCCCGTTGCTTGGCACAGAGCTAGATCCCCTCGTCTGTCTCACAATCCGGCGTCGTACCCATTGCCATTCTAGGAACCTGCAAAGTTTGTTTCTGGTAGAGTGGTTTAGGTTTGTCTCCTATTTGTATGAATTGTTTATACATTTGTTATCTTACCGCTGATAGAAAGCAGCCATGGAATAGGGTGTGATCCAACTCCAACGTGAGTCACGCAGGCTTTTTTTCCGTGTGGTTGGATTGGAGCTGTACGAGGCCTGGCGTGAACTATTACAGCTTCAGCAGCTAATGAAAGGGAGAGCTTGACCACTAAGCAGCAAATCCGTGTTATGTCTATTAGCTGGCCATAGACTTTAATGTTGATCAAATGTTTACATTGTATATTGTGGCTAAGATGCTTGGTGTAGCAGATGATCATTTGCATGCTTAAAAATGATTCCTCTGAGTCATCTGCCACAGCGCGTTCCTTCCACCCCTAGGTAAGAAATTTCCTCATGCTCGTATCTCCACTCTGTCCCAGCAACCCCGTAGAAATTAGAAGAGTTTCTTCATCGAGCCATGCTTGATGTAAAGAAATCCCTTGTATTGATATCCAGGGATCTTGCATTTCACTAGTCCCTGATCCCTTGTCACCTAACTCGAGGTGCTTGAGAAATATTGCGAAGTGTAAGAAAAAGTAGTTGATGATAACTACACCAACTTTCTGTTGGAGACTGAGGTTTCTGGTAATATATATGATTTAAACAAACCTGTTACACTCATTTCTGGAGAAGGGGAACAACTGCTGAAGGGCCAAATCAGTCACTAGCACTGCCCAGTCTAGCAGGCTAAAACACCACTAGTATGCTTTCCTTTGTGCTCAGTTGGGCCTTTTAAAGGGAAGCAGTCGTCCAGTGGCAAATCAGCATTCCACTCATCTGCTGGCAGCTGAAAGATGTATGATCCTACAGCAACGACAAAATTCCCATTGGAGACAGCTTTGGATTGCTCTCCCCCTCTCAGCTCTGGGAAAGACTAAAGAGAGGGAGGCCCGTATTGAATTTTCCTTAGGCTTCCTTAAGGGGGGCAGCTTTTACTTTACAACTCCTGAACTGGCAGTGAGTCGGTCCCAGGCAATGCCAAGATGGGTGATGCCCTCTTGAGCTATTCTGGTGCAGTTACTTATTTGGGTCAACCTGGTTTCCCTACAGTTTTGTCAAGACCTTCCACGAATGTTGCTTCAAGTATTCCAGTTCCCCCAACGGATTTCTTGGGAACGGGAGCTCATCAGGGAGTCTTGGGTTACATTAGCAACTTATGGTCTCCTCCACTGATGCCTGGTGGCAGCAGAGATTGATTCAAACTAGACTCAGTCTCTTCTGGCTCTTGGGAGGGCTCTTTCCAGGGGTCTCTGCTTTTGCCTTAAGTCTGTGAAGTGCAGCTTGTGGGTTGTTTTTTTTTTGGGGGGATGGGGGGGTGGAAAGGAGTTAGGTGAGTGGTGACGTTATTTTTGCAGACTTTCTCTGCATGAGGTAGATCTATTTATTGCACAGAAGAATCCATCCGTAATTCTTAAAGTTAGAACCAAACAAAAAAGGTGTAGGCATTTTGTCTGTTTATGGAGGAAAGTCTTTCCACAACGGTGCATCAAAAGGGTTAATCTAGTCAATGCTTGGTATTATTAGAAACATGCAGGCATTGAAAGAGTTAAAGAAAGGGCCTTCAGGCAATAAATGTTGAAAGATTATCCTAATTTTATTAGTGGCGAGTGTCTATGTTGTTCTTAACATGTCACCTCACTTGTTCAACAGAAAACTAAGCTATACAACATATTGATCATCTAGCAAACCGAAGTACTAGTGACCTGTAATCTACCAAGCATTTATTGACTTTACCCCAGTTTAGATCCACAAATGCAGATCAATGCTGTGTAATACCATTTTAGAGATTAGTAATTATGTAGTAGGTCTGATCAACTTTGCCCCTGTCCTGGAAAGACAAAGAGTTAAATATATCCAATAATAAAAATAAAACACTCTAAACATCTTACAAAGGAGAAAAAGAAGAAGCTGATTTAATGGTCTAATGAGGCCATCTTCCAGAGACTTGTTTTGTGTAGGGCTTGCTTTGACCTTTCGCTTTGCTCAGGAGCCCAACGCTTCATTTTTCACATTCTTGCAATTACGTTAACGCTTCAAGCATTTCTGACTCCAAGTCAGCTAGCAACACCAGGCATAACTCAACACTGTGAGTTTTTCTCCTCTCTGTAGATTCATTAACAGGTCACCGGGGTCCCAACTGAAATTTAAAACTGACTGGTTCTGTTGGGTTAGCTGAGTTATAGCAAGGGAGATGGCAGGAAAGGGGCTGAGGGAAGGGGAGGGGAGAGAGAAGACCCTGGGGTTTTAGCCAGGGAATATATGTGTAAAAACCCTAAGTGGAAGATTAAAAGGTGTGTGTAGCTTTATCATCCACCCTTTTCTTTGAAGGGGAAAAAATACATCTGAAAGTCTTCTGGGGTATTGTGTTTTCCTTATTCTTTGTGAAACAAAGTGAAAACAGCCACTGCCTTTACATACAAGGCTAAAAGACTTCTAGAATTCGGCATCAGTTTGTACCACAGTGATGGATATGACGCTCCCAGACTTTAATTCCTATTTAATCTCTTTATGGGATATTTCAAATAATGAATATGGCAGATTATGCATGAAAAGTGGGAAATAAATCTTTTTAAGGTTTAAAAACATGTGGTCTACGGGAAAGCACCAGGGAATGGTTTCAGTTTCATATTTTATGATACCAGGATTGTATACCTGATTTGTCATATTCCTAGCTCAGTCACTCAAAGGGCCTGATCCAGCCAAGTCAGGTGAAGGCTGTGTTTCTTCAGGACCTTTCAGGTAGTTCAGCATCTTTTTAGGATTAGGCCTGGGGTGATAAACTTGACCGTTAAGTGAGAAGCCAGAGACAAGAAACTTCTAGGTTATGCAGCAGTAAAAATATAAATGGGCATCACATCGACTTTGCTTTACCCATGTGAGTAGTTCATCAGTATGTGGTTTTTTTGGTTTGGTGGTTTGTTTTTTTTTTTGATGGAACTACTTGTGCTGAATGAAGATCTGCCCCTTTATAAATAATATCTGAGGCTAATCTCTAGGGCAATATCTTAAAGTAGTTTTGAAACACTTTTGTGACAGCTTGATGTTTGTCCCACAAATTTGTCCACAATAGCTTTCTGTGGCAAAGACTAATCATCTGGTTCAGGGCAAAGTCAACTAAGACATTAGCTGAAATTATGTGTTCATCCCAGGTTACATCTGTGGATTGATGCATGTTGGAAAAAATTAAGTACTATATTTCTTATTCGTTATACGCCATCTTGTAATAATGATGGTATACACATCAAATTTGTTTACAAAACTAGTTGATAATGCCCAGAAGCCTGTCCTAGTATTGAAACTCTACTGAAACTACATAAAGCTTTGAACCAAACTCCAGTAGTCAGAAAAAGGAAAGGGATATGTTGTTGTTAATAATAATAATAATAAAAAACCACAACCCCAAACCCCACATTCATGCGAAGTCTTTGGAAGTTTAATATCCAAAAGCTAATGCTACAAGTTCTTTTTCCTCATTCTGTATGTATAGGTAAGCCTGCTGAGGCTAGTATTCATATTCATCATAAGGATTCAGAATATATTTTTATTCCTTTGTATTTTTACCTATAAAGCTATAGGGTATGGTTTTATTGGAAGAGAGCTGTCTTTTGTAAGAAAGGAAATTCCTAATAGAAAGGCTCAAACATCCAGACTGTGAAAAATCAAACTTGCTAATAAATAATGCTTCACTGGAGATGCATTATTTCAGAAGGCACAGCTCTCATAAAGGTGAACCGTATGAAGTATGAAAAACTCTTAAAGAACAATGACTTTTTTCAGCTGAGGAAGATACAGGAAGAGAGTAGCCCTTATTAATTCATCTTTTCCTTTCAAGTTTGAGGGGCCCGTCCTTGTGTTGATATGTATGAGTAATTCCCATTAATGGTGATGGGAGTTACGCATGTGCACTGACAGAAGAATAGACCCCTTAGTGTTCAAAGCACATGAAATTTACATTTTTTCCATTGCTGTAATTGAGATGTTGACAAATTGGAGAATATTGATGAGCCTTTGTTTTAAGTATTTCTTGCCAAGTTTGCTTTATTTTTTCATGGTTTGAACAATGGTGTGGGTTCAGCAGCGATGAATAATAAGGGTAGAGTAAAGATAACTTTGTATTTCAATATTTTGATGTGCCAATATGAAATAAATTGTCTTAGGCAAATGGAATATGCTGTTTTAATCATTAGCTATGCATGAAAGAAAAATTGATGTTGACATCTTTGCTGTAAAATCGTTGTAATGGGGCCTTCCTTACAATTCATTTTTGTAAAATTCATTTTGTACATTTTGCAGCAATTGAACAATCCCTGCACTGTGAATAGGCAGAATTCCCAGAAATACTGAGACAGTTGGCCCAGTAACTGCTGAGCTCACACTGCACACCACATGCACATTAACCATAATGATGCCAGAACCAGCTTAGCTAAATATAGTCACATTTTAGTATCCTCCCATCCTTTCTTTTCTTTCTGTCTATCGCATGAACAAATACATCTTTTTGCAGTTTTTGTTTGATTGCTGAAGTCAATGAATGTTTATGTCCCTACCCACTCTTCAATAAGTAGCATTCAAATTTCATAGTGAATCTTTGCTTCACTATACAGTTTTCTAATAATCAGGCTGGTGGCAACTCAGCCTGATTCCTCACCTTTTATTAAATTAAAGCTTAGAAGCGGGGTGGGGTGGGGGGTGGGGATTTAAAATACTATACTTGCATTTAAGATTTTCACCTCACTTTTAGCTTTTAATCCACATAGGTGGATTTTATATTTAGGTATAGATAAAAATCTATATATGCATTAGAAAACATTTACTTCCATATTTGAAGTTATGTTGTGCTGGGGTTTCAAATGCAGCCTAGGAAAACTCTGTCAATGGAATGTTTTCATAGTGGCAGTAATCTCTTTAAAATAACCCTAAATACAATATGACAGATGCCATCTGGAATAATCTTTTGCTAGTTGCTTTCAACTTTTATTTTTTCCTACAGCTAAGTTCATCTAAAACTGGTCACTTACTGTTATGGTAAACATAGTGAACTCTTTCCTCCCTTTTGCACGTGAAGGTTCAGTGAAAATAACTAAACAATTTTACTTAAGATATTGTTACTGTTGAGAGGTTTGCCTCTGACTTCATGTTTCTGGGTGTTTTTAAATATATGTACATGTATATGTGTGTATGTATATATTTATATATTTGTGTTTCAAAATGAAAAAGGTAGGATTCCCCCTTAGGCCATTCTTTCCATCTCAGATCATACTCAGCCTAACCCAATTTGCCTCCAAACGTTAGATAACATCCCATTTGCTAAATTATAATTGTATGTTTATTACAATATTAATGGCTTCATAATGCAACACATTCAAACATACAGTAGCAAATGCTTGAATGTCTTCCTGTGTTGTTACAGACTGACTAATTTCTTCCTATATATACCAACTTATTTGAAAGATCTAGTGTTGGAATCTCTGGATTTTTTTTTTTAACTTAGTCGTGTAAAGGGATGTCTCCTGATGCCTGTTAGAGTTTAATTTAGAGTAGTAATTAAACTTGAATACTGCCTCATAAACAAAAGATAAACAATAAACCAGCCACGTTCCCTGCTGTTTCATAGCTTTCTTTCCCAGATGTTTTAGCCTGATAATTTTTACATAGTGAACTACCTAGCATGGAGTGCTATGGACAGAGGTCAAAGCCTGGTTCTTTGCAATGGGTTTTTAAAAACTTTTTATTAATGAAATACTACAGAATTTTCCTTTGTGTAGCTGATAAAATTGTCAGATACTGAAGGACACTCATTAATTGACTTTTTAATTCTCTCTCTTGTTTAACAAGATGGCACTAATTTAAAAAAAAAAAAAAAAACAAAAAAACACAAAAAAAACCCAAACCACAAACTTTCTTTTAACTGTTGATGGCCAAGGAATGTCGCTATTTCTTAATATCAGAGTGCCCGGACAGTACGTTGGAATCCTCTGTGTCATCCTTAAAAAATAAAAATGCCCTCGCAGGAGCTGCTCTCTCCGCGTTGATCCTAAGCAACTAAGGAAGTGTTCACAGTGGAAGGCCTTTAATTTTTCAAACTGCTCCTCAGGCTGCCGGAGCTTGTGTGTCCATCTCTGGACTGCTCCTCTGTCAGCCATGATCTTTCTAATTGCCAGGTACTGGTAGGCCGTTCAGCTGCAGAAGCCATGTTATTTTCACTGGGTGGGGTAATTACTGAAAGCTGAGAATAGCTGCACTAAAGACACAGGGATACTTTCATGATCCCATTAGCATAAGAGAGGGTAAATTATTCATGCCAAGTGAGGATTCTATGGGGAAAAGTATAGTTAATGCACATAGTTTTTAAATGTATCCCTTTCTGCTCTGAGACTAAATTCTTGTTGGATTCAGTTCTCAGACATTTACGGGAAAGCTCTAGTGGCATGTTAGACGCAGTTCATCTCTCTCTGTTTGCAGCGCTCTCAATAGAGACCATCTGGCAAAGATCCAAAAGGTGATTAAACAAAATGATCAGCTCTTGTTGCTGTGTTACATGTCCAATACTCTGGATTAAAAAACATGACCCACAACAGTCAGCTAACATAATTTTTTTTTTCCCTCTTTCCCCTTCCCCTGTAAGAATTCAGATGGTCCACAAATGTCTATGCCATCTTTGTGTCCTTATGGCCCATAATCATGAACAGGTTGTGCAAATGGCTCTTTCTGTAACACGGTCTGTTCCAGCAGCATAGAAACATTTCATATTAATTGGGTCAGTCTAATGTTCATAATGACATGGGGAAAAATTACCCAAATGTGTTCTTATAGTAAACACTTAAAATGTGCCTTTCTCCTATTAGAAAGTGAAATTTGACATCAGGCTCATGTGGCTGATTTATTTTTTAAGACGGAAGAAAATCAAAGCATGACGCTGTCATCTGCTGAAAATAGTTTAAAGCTCCTTCTAACCAAACAAAAAAAAAAAGGGGGGGGGGAGAAATGAGCTGTGGTTTAACACCACAATCAGGAATGAATTTACAGTGCTATTCAGAAGAGTACTCCCTTATCATAAACAAGCTGATAATCACACTGAATCTAACTCCCAATTAGCTCTTTCTTTGCTCACAGAGATCAGCGTACATGTCCTCCTTAAGCCGTGATATGTTGCTGTTGAGTCAGACAGAACATTTGTATACCTTATGTCATATTCAGAATTTAAGGATTAACGCTATATATTTACCCGAACCCCCAGCTAATCAGCAAGGTAATTTTTCAAACCAATCACTTCAATGCCTGAGTTAAGGTAAAAATGCCAAGACTGCGAATAGGGGACATATGTATCTTATCTTTTGGGGGTTGCACCAAATGCCAAGTACTAGCGTAAATTCAACAGAAACCAGACATTGTTGGAAAGTAATTAAAGAAATATTGAAATTAAACCTACCATATGAGTGAAATATTTGTAGGCCCACTTGGTTGCATGCATAACAATTTGCATGGAATTGAACAGTATTTCTTTCTCTTTTACTTTTTGAGTTGCGCTTTGTTGAACGCGACAGAGGAATCACCTCTGTGTATTCTTCAGACATAGGGTCGGAGGGATCTTCTTCACGCTGAGGATGTTTACAGTCCAAAATCAGTAGGTTTACTTAGAGGAGAAATGTATTTTAAAAAAAAAAAGGGAGAGAGAAAAGTTAAAGCCTCCAAACCTATGGCAAGAGAAATCAAATTCCATTTTTGAAAGCTTAAAAGATCCACAGAGGCTGTCAGCTCTCCTTACTGTGCGAGGCGAAAGCAGCAGGTAAAAGGCGCGGACGCGGCCGGAGCGCTGGTGGGGGGAGGCCAGGCTCCCCCAGCGCCAGTGCAGCCTGGCAGATGAAAGGGACCCACATAGCCTTGGGGGGCTTCAGGCTATTACAGGGCAACTCATGCTCTGTTATCATGCTGATTTTCAATTGATTTTTGGCTGTACAGTACTTGTTGAAGGCCCTCTAGAGCATCAAACACTGCATTATGGCACTACACATTGTAATACGCGGGCCTTTTGTCTTACTGCCTTTACTTCGCCTGCAAAGAGGAGAGCTATAGCCACTCTGTCATGGCTCCAGCTTCTGAGCAGCTTTTATATCTGGGGAAGTAGAACAGGTGAAGGAGATTTGACAGCTGTCTTTACTTGGCTCTTAAGGTGATTTGACGCATCGGTTTGTAGTTCTGAATTTTCAAACCAATCTGGTTTTGAAGTACTGTAAAACACTGCTTTTAATTTATAAAATTACTTCTTATTTAAGCGACTGATCGCAGGGTACTAATAAGCCCAGGTCTGGTGTCTAAACATACTTTCTTCTTTCTCAAACTTGTATGATTCCTTTAAGTAACTGGTACTAGAGGTTGTGAAAGTTGGAGCTGAGGTTGTGCAAAGATTTCTATAGGCTGAAGTGAGTAATTTCTCTTTTCTACCTTCTCCTTTCTTTGCTTAACCTATTGTATCACTCAGGTATGTTTTTCATTCGCTGAAAAATCAAGCCATCTATGTGGATTTTTAAAATCAGATGAGTGTCTGTATATTTAGGATGTCATCTTCAAGTAAATGCTTACCATTTTAGCCAGTGGTTTCTACCGGCTTGTATAAGTCTGTGCAGGCAGTAGAAGATGTAAATGAGTATTTTAAAATGTTTACAAGAATAAAAATGTACATGTGAAAACACACGTAGAGACTTTAGGCTTGCAACTTTTTAGTGTTATAGGAACTATAAGAAAGCGGTATAGTTGTAGGGATAGGCTGATACCAGGAAACAGTGACGGCCATCTTAACTACCCTGCTAGCTGCAGGCACGATCCAAATAACAAGTTCGGTCACTGGGAAGACATCTGTTATTTTGGTGGCCTGCCTGTAACTCCTCAGTTTGTTGCCATGAAGTAAGGATATGGCTGTCTACCCAGGAGCAACTAAGTGCAGGACTGAATCCAATAGGACCTTGAGTAAGTTACGTGCCCTCTCTGACGCACGTTCTTCCCCGTCTGTACAATGGGCACAAGAATACTTAGATGTTGCATGGATGTTATGAAATGGTCATCTGTTGTCAGTGAATTGCTCTGGTATTCCAGGAATGCAGGGTTATGTAGAAAATTCAAGTGCATTCTTGTATTGGCCTCCCTGAATTTCATAAAAGCAGCACTGGATATACTGCATTTGTAAATTGTATTGCTTATTTTAACACTTCCCCTTTTCATCAAAGGTGAAAAAAGGTGAATGAAATAGCCCTGATCTTTAACTTCATATTGTCTTTAATTAATAAGACATATAAAATGAGCAATAAAAGATAACATGGATCACATCACCAGTTCTTTAGTGATATTTGCATTAAGACGAGAAGTCTAAAGTGGTTTGCAATGTTTAAAAAATTATTGTATCGCTATATATGTGTATTCATTGTTTAGTGTTTGTCTTGTTTTATTTTTTTCTCTCCCCCTGAACAAGCATAGTAAATGTAGACCAAGGAAAACCTGATTCTATGTTCATATTTAGGTCTTGGGGATCCAAGGGTAATCTTGGCTTAGAATAAGATTGTGAAATGCATGGTCTTTTTTTTTTTTTCTTTTTTTTTTTTCTTTAGGACTTCCTTAGTACTTCAGAGCAATAGAACAGGTTATGATGTTTAGTGATCTTGCACATCAGTAGTTCTATCTTTAAAACATGGACATTGATTTTTCTTATCCTGGCATGAGAAGGTCTAGCATATCCCCTGCCCTGTTGCCTAAGAGTTTTCAGTGTGTACGTGGGCAGTGGAGGCTAAAATGAAGGCTTAGGGCATCAGAACTGGCAGCAGTATCGTGAATAGTCTGCTTCATATTTAGAGGTTTTTTTGTTAACTATGAAATACAGCATATCTATTTTGTGGGGAGGGGGGAGAATTTATAATGTTTTGTTTAACTATTTTACTGTTGTTTATTACTGCTTTTAGTCTTAATAAACATACCAATCTAGATTTAGTAACTTCAGTATCTACAGAACTTTGAATAATGTTTTAAAATACATCAACTAGGTGTCTTGATCATAGTTATAGTACTCATGAAAGTCTTTTGTTTATGAGTCAGTGGTGGACTGTCCAGAGAAGGTTTGAAGGAAGGGGGTGGAAATTGGTTAAAAGCAGCTCCTCCTCCTCAGAGGAGAGAAGTAGAAGGCACTATCCGCATGAGATCCTGATCCTTCTTGTGTGGAATCAGTAGCAATAATAGGGGCACTACTGCTTTCAGATATGCAAATTTTGGGTCAAACACATCCAAATAAATGAAAGCAAAGCATGATTCTCTTATCTTAAAAACCAAACACACATAAAAACCCTATTAATTTTTTGACAATTCCCATAGAAACTACTGCCATTAAGACACGTAAGATCTATGAAAAGACAGCCATAAAGGTCTAATACTTCCTAATATTTCTGAAAAAAATTTCATCATGCCTTACTTTTCAGAGGACAAATAATAACAAACACCAGCTTTTATTTGCACAGGAAAGTTTTGAATCACTTTTCCTCTGGTGGTTTTTAAATGTTAAAGTGAGCTTCAAAGAAAAATAAATGTGTGCTTTCAGTTCATTTCTTGAAATACTAACACTTTTGCAGATCTGTTGGAGAGAATAAACTTATGCGGTAAACTCAAAATTAACATTAAGGAATTTGCTGCTGTTTGATTGTGCTCAATATAGTAATTGACCTCGTGCGCAGGTATTTGTGGAGTTGGAGGAAGTAAATGATTTTTCATTTTCTACTGTTGTATATGGGTGGCTTATCAGTGAGAGCCCCAGAGCTTGGCTGTTGTTGGGTTATTTGTGAAGCCATCTCCACCGCAGCATAAGGAGCAAATGCAGGGAAGTTGTCTGGTGGCAGAGTTGGCCCGATGACCCTGGTGCCCCTATTCCTACCTACAGCGGGGTAGCGAGCACAAGGAAGAGCAAGACAACGTGGTTTCGCTGTGCTCCGCTGACTTCCCAGCTGCGCTGGGTCTGAAATCCATCGCTAACTCCAGATGCTCAAACTTGCACTGAGTGCTGTCCTAAACTGCTGGCCGCATAACTTGTGGAAAGAGCTCTAATTATTATATGGATGGTTACCTTTGTACACGCTTGGCCCTATACATTCCTCGTGCACAGGCTAGGATCGGGGTCTTCTACTTTCTTGTGTAAACAGAGCATTTGCTGTAACTGACAAGGATTGGTGGAGCAGCCATGAAAGTGAGAGAGGGGAATTCAGCAAATTCTCTATTAAGATGTGATTTGTACCATGAAATTTTTTGACAACCCCGGCATTTAATTCTTAAATAAGTAAAGAGTGCTCTTTTCCTTATAATCTTGAGCTATGCCCACCAGCTTATTGTGGCTACACTTGTTTAAGCAATTACATTTGTTTAAACTTTCCTTGGGCCTCTCCACGTGCAGCTGTAAGCTGGTCATACCTAGATTTCAGGCAACCCCCGTTTGCAGAAAGTCCAGCAGAACTGAATATGACAAATACATGCATATAATTTTATTGCAGGACTTGGTGCTAAGGTTTTAAATAATTTACGAGCGTAAAATTCGGAAATTCGCATGAACTCCCTGTCTAATTTTACACTCCTGCCTAAAGAGGATGGAACATTGCTTAAATAGCACAAATCACAATTTTTCAGCTTGGAGCTTCCTTCCTAATTCCTCCCACCTCAGATTTACCACTTACTGACGGTTCTCTATTTCGTGCGACTCCTGACCCTGTACATCTGTTAAAGGGGATAGTTCAGGATGAACACAGCCTCCTACTCAGTAGGACCACAGTGTTCTCTTAGCTCCTACTAGATGCTTGAACAAGCAGAGGGCTTAAGTGAAATCCTTTAGCTGAGCCAAAATCTGTTCTTATTTAGGGACTAATCCAAAGCCTGTTAAATCAACAGAAAGATTTTGGTTGACTTCAGTGAGCTTTGGATCAGGCCCTTCCTTGCTAATACATTTGAAACCAACGGAGCTACATTGGGCTTCTGCCAGTAAAAAAAAGGGAGAGGGATTGTCCTTCTGCTTTATTTGTACAGTACCTAAGACACTGAGGTCCTGGTGCTCAAACAGTGCTCCCGAGTGCTTCAGTGAGACAACAATAATTTTGACTTGATTACATTAGTCGGTGTTCATGGACTCCCATTCAGCTGGGTACATAATTCAGTTGTTTACAACAACCATGTATGCTGTGCATGCACCTCATGCCCAAGCATTATTTTAGTCTTCTAATGTTTTATATCAAGAAATTTCTTGTGAAAAGTAAAAAGGGAGGATGACAGTTTTTATATCAGGAAAAAAAAAATCATATTTCTGTGCAATCAGATTGTAAAGAAAGCTGTTTTGAATAAAAAAATACTCAGTCCATAGAACATGTAAAACCCAATGAGTGTAACTTTTACTGTCAGTTCACTGCCTTGAGAAAATTATTAAAGCCCTATGTCTTCTCTACTGTCAGAAGGCTGTCACCTTTTTATTATTTCTTCATTACTGCCTTTTATTTTTATTTCTCAGTGTTAAACTGAAGTCAAAATTATAATTTGCCACTTGTTAAGGATTTTAATGTAATAACTAGTATTATGGAGATGGCAAATATTTTTAGGCAAGAAATGGCAAAGGATGAAAAGATCCTATGCATACATCAGCATAGACCTTCCATTTTCAGAAGTGCCTACAACAACCAAAGTAGGACCTCAGTCTGGCAAAGACTTATACATTGCTTAAGCCTGTATATTGCAAGTCCCGTTATTGAAATAGAGGCCCACAGTAGGGTTAATATTGACCACCTAAGCCTTTGTAGGATTTGTTTTCAGTTGACATTTTCATTCTAGTCCTAAACTACACATAGTTTCTTTAAAAAGAAAGCTAGTAAGTTTTGTTTGTTTTAACTTACTAGACTTTTGAATAGATTTTATGTGCTTCTGAATCCATGCACTTAAGATTCATTTTGAGAATTCAGATACTTAATATATTTTGTGCAAAACATCTGTCACCATGTGAAAGTGTATTTGAGTACGAAAAAATTCCTTGTTCATAACGGGGTTTTTTTTGAGTGGTAAATTTAGATTTCTTTCTAGATGAGAAGCATTAGACTTAATTAATACTTTGTTTTCATAGTCTTATTTTTCTTCAACAGTGTTTTATCCATTAGTATTTAAAATGGTAGATTCCATAAGTTTAAAGTATTACAAAATTAAATTTTTATTTAGAGGTTACCAAAATGCTTAATGCATATAGATGTTTTTCATTTTAGGGAAACAGGGACAGGCTGATCTGTGCTAGCATCTCAGCTGATTTACAGATTTGGGGTTTCTGCCCTTTTTGTGTGCAAGGATTTAAAAAAGAGAAAGATGACCGCAGTACCCATACTTCAGTTCAAGGGAGAAGTAACAATGCAGTTTTCCAGTTAAAAAAGACATAACAAAGACTATCTTATTCATGTTGAATGTTTCTCAGATTTTAATTACTTATAGATTTTACTGTTTTGTTTCAGTTTTAAGGGACAAATCTGAATTTCTCTAAAGTTCATAAACTTTCTTTAGTGACTTGAGCTAGACATAGTTGATAGCTAACCACTGTGTATGTGCTCATTTTCTTCTTTCTTTTTTTTCTGTCTCAGAATAATGAAATTCATCCTATCTTATCCATTTCCAGAAAATCTTCTGTAGTGCATATCTGCAATGATAGATGAAACACTTTCATTTAGCTGTGAATTGGTTATCCTAATTATTTCCCTGAGTTAGATCTTATTAGCAGTTCATATTCCCAGCTTTGAGCATAGTTTGGCATAAAGTTCTGTCTATGAGCAAGTTTTTATGAAAGAAGGGCTTTATTGATTTTTTTTTTTTTTTAAGAACTTTCTTTCATACTATTATCTATAACTCAGGCTCAGCTACAGATCTGCCCCCTTTTTTTTGTTGTTTTGTTTTCTCATCTGAATTTGGGCAGGAATATGTTTCGTATAGTCAGGCCTTTCTAATCTGGTATTTCATCAGTGACATTCAGGGTTTGGTTTCAAACCCCTCTCTGCTTTCTTGTAAACTAATCCTACAGTCCTAGGACCACCAAAGAGAATGTCATTTCAGCTAGAAGTCCACACTGTCAGAACTCAGGTTTACTGTATGCCAATTAACCCTCCTTTAAGCTCTTCCAAATGGCCGTCAATCTGGTTTGTTTAAAAGAAATAACCTGTCCTTTTATTTTAGAACTAGTAAAGAGTTTTACATCTTTCTAAAGCAATTTTCTGCATTCTTACTGACTTCACTGATGTGAATGTAAAGTACACAATGGGTCAAATTCTGACTTCAGTGGGAGTTGATGGGAGCACAGTCTGTATATTTGAAAGCAGAATTGATTCAATCTTGGTGTGCCTGTGCTGCAAAAAAATCTTATCTCTATATAATTTGTCTTCATATAATCAGAGAATACAGATTTGAGTTTGTTTCTCGTGTTATTTTCTATGACTGCCTTACATGAGCTCAGAGGAGCCGCTTGTGTTCTTAGTAGGGATGTGTGTGTGTATATATACATTTTTTTCCTTGTTTATTCACATATAAACATTTTACATGCTTCCTTAGAGAATTTCCTTGTAAGGTTCGGTTGCTCTTAAGAGACTGAGAACTTGTCTAGCGCATAATTTGTAAACTATGCAGAGAGCACCCTCCAGCTGAGGGAAACCCTAGAACAATTCACTTGGACCTGCTTTGCTTGCCACTGTAGTGCTCTTGGACGTAAGGATCCTAGTTTGAACTGTAACGAGCAGGACGTACTCCTGCACGGCCAGATGTCCAGTGGCGGATCCATGTATTGGTCTTCTGTTCCAAGTCTTCCATCAAACAGCTGTTTGTTATAGCACGATGCATTTTATTTTAGATCCTTTGAGAAGGATATTGCTTCTGAACACAAAACCCCCATATATTGCCCTCTCCTCTTAAGCCTTCTCCATGCTTATTAGCTGTTCTTGAGTTGTCTGTCTTATTTCATGGAAGCAGGGTGTAATTTCTATTAATGAAATGAGATTATTGCATCCAAAAGAAAAGGTAGAATGTCAGTTACATGGTGGGCAGGAATGCTGCCGTTAAATTCAGGTGAAACTGTAAATTTTTTTACCTGCATGCTTTACCTTAAAACTAGCTAAAAGCTATATCTCACACTTTTAGAAGAAAGACTTCATTTACACCAGGCTTTTTATGCTTTAAATAACTGATTTGGCAGCCTTGATCTACTCAACTGTTACTTTCTTGCTGCCTTTTTATAACAGTCCTTTAAACAACTTGTTAGGAACTTCTTACCTTATTTTTGAACTGCTATAGGTAGAAAATATTGACATTTAAAAAAAAAAAAGTTTTTCAAAGTCGTTTAGGCCTTTAACATGGTGTTAGAATATTTCCTTCTGTAAATCATCTCTCATATATTAAAAAGCAACTGTCAGTTGGTTTCCTTCCTGTCTTGTACATATTTGAGTTTGTAACAATAGAAGTTCTAAGCTTAGCTTTTTTTTTGTCTCCCTCCCCCCCCCTTTTTTTTTCTTTAAGTTGATGACTTTGAGGGGTGATCTTTCTCTTGGATACATCAAGTATCCATGAAGGTAGGGGTTTTTTTGGTGGGGTTTCTGAGGTTTTTTTATAGTATGGCAGAGAATAGTAGGACATAACTATGGAGGATTAAGCCTTTTAAAAGTAGATTTTGTAAAATGTAGGGCATGGACAAAGGTTTTTCAG
Source organism: Buteo buteo (assembly GCF_964188355.1). Taxonomy (NCBI): domain Eukaryota; kingdom Metazoa; phylum Chordata; class Aves; order Accipitriformes; family Accipitridae; genus Buteo; species Buteo buteo. The sequence goes on along the minus strand of NC_134176.1, from coordinate 34,796,382 downwards.
GTTTTGCTTGAATCAGCCCACATCTGTTATAAGAAACGGTAGATCTGCAGACAGGCTATGGCTTTTGTTGCGTCCAGGGGAATCCACTGAATCTTGGCCTTCATTTAGGATTCCCTCCTGATGAGCAAATTCCCATGACCGCTTTTGAAGCTTTAAAAGCTTTGGTTTTGTTTTAAAAGGCCTCTGAGCATAGGCAATGTTTTCATAGGCATTTAGAAACAAAAACCTGAGCTTTTAAACCTTCAAACGTCGCTGCGGGGATTCACTTCGCTTCTCAGCAGACCAAGTCTGAGATAACACCTGCAAGAAGTGTGTATCTGGGCGTGTGGATTTTGTGAAAATTGTGATGCACCATCTCAACTGACCCACAAATGTGACAGCAGTGTGTGTGTGTAAATCTCATTGTTATGTTTTGCTGCTATTCATTTTTAAGAGCAAACTGTTATTTTGGTACTGTGGAACGACTGATATGGGTAAGCCAATTTTGTCTTTAGAAGGTTTTCATTTCTTCTCCCTGTATGTCCTCTGATGCAAATGCTAACAAATGGTCTTCAGAAGAACAGACTGAGTGAAAGTCCCTGGTTACGTTTCATTAGCTAAAGGGTACTGGGTTTTTTGCTTCAGCCTTGCTTATTTCTTCTACAGTTAACATCAGCTGCACAATAAAAGGCAGTTTTCTGTAAGTAGATGGGTCATACCATATGTAAACCCAGTTCTGGGATTACTAGATGAGAAATAATGTGCAATAGAAATGAGCAGACAAATTGTCAGACTGGTGAAATAATAGAAATACTCATCTGCACTCCTTTTCAACTCCCTTTCTTTGTGTCTTAAACACCTGAGGTGAAATTTTATCATGTTTCAGGGGGAAGGGTAAGGGGATTTTCAGAATTAAGGGTAGATACTAAATGAATATATTAACAGTGCTTTTCTCCTGTCCTGTGCTGTTCTCAAAACACCTGTTAAAACAAATAAGCACATATTTCAGGATTGATGATACTAACTGGCAAACTTGGCACCAAATAACCTGCTGAAACTAAAATGTTGATGCAGAACATGTGCTTAACTTAACAGTCCATAACCCTGTTTTTAGAACACTGAAATACCTACCCTGAGGAAAGCTCATAAAACGAAGGTCTTTAAAGTTCATAGATTAGACCAACGAAGCTGCAGCCGTTTTTAAGAATGTGTATCTTCATTGACTCCTATTAATTCAAGATGGCCAAGTGTATGAAATATGAGACATGAAAGCACTGAAGATTTTTTTTTAAAGTGTGCTTTCCATAGGCTCAGTGGCTAAAGGAATGAGCAGAAAAGGGATGTTTGGAGAGGCAAACATTCTGCGTTTGGGAGGACTACATATTGCAGGCAGATCGGAAAGAATCTCTGCTTGGTTTCTAAGGGTATTTAATTGAGCTTTTTACAACATATAATGCTTAATTCTTCTAGAAATTCCCAGTGCCTTTAAGATTCTATTGCTTGGGATTAGGTTGAGTAATTTGGCATATCTCTAATCGTGTTTCCCATGTGTAACATTCCAGCCATGTCTGTCTTACTTTCCTGTTAAATATATAATTTATAAATAGATAACAATCCTGATAAGCTTGTTTGAATCCATTCTAGAATGAAATTACATGTTTTGTATTGTGTGTGATAGCTTCAAGCTGCTTTAGAGTAACTGTCCTCCACAAAGAAGAAATCTTTGTTATACTATTCATCTGGAGGCACTGGAAATTAAAAATCAGAGCTACTGTAGCAACTAGTACCTATTATTTCTGAAGTGCTCCTCGAGAAATAAACTTTCTGCAACTGGCAAATGTGAATTTGTAACAAATACGTGAACACACATCATTTTCCTTTTTGCCCTTGTTCACACAGAGTGCATGTTTGTTCATTTCTTTTAAGTGGAAGAAATTAGAATAGGCTATATTAAACCGAACAGAATTTTCTTCATCGAATTTTTCTGGCTGTGTAACTTTTCTGACAAAAAGATTACTATCTTCCATTTCACCAAATGTGCGCTTTTTTTTTGCCTCCAAACTATATGCTTTATGTTATACATTTTGGGATATGGTGGTTTTATTTCTCTTTTTTGGGGGAATAAACCAGAAGCATCTTCTTGTGCTGAATAGCCTGACAAAAAAGGAAAATAGAATACTTAAGATGTGAATTGATGAAGGGAGGGATCAGACTGGTTTTTTTCCTCAGTGTTCCTTCCTTTTTTTTTGATAACTGAACAAAACTCAGGGGGAAAAAACAAGTTGTCCTTAACAAGGAAATTATTTAGAAGTGCAACGTGTTTACGTATCTGGATGAGAACAGTGCATTGTTAGCAGTGACTGCATGAATCGCATGATGCAACCTTTTGACAACCGAGTGTCTGCTGGAGACATCTGTGAAGGGTGACCTTTCGCCCTAAGGAAGAATGCTCTGAAGGTGGGGAATGCCGTTATCTGTCCCGGCCCACCCCGCACCGAGGATGCCCACCGCCGTCCTCGCACCCGCCTGGTTACGTAGCTCTTCAAATACAAATCAGATGAGCCCAAACGGAGCAGATTCTCCTGAAGAAATACTGAAAGCTGACCTGCTTTCACCTTGGTCGAAAGGCAAAGGTTAAGTCAGGGGCCTCGGACAGTATGAAATTAGAACGAGATCCTTAGTCTTTAAGTAGTCTTATTAACTAATAAGTCATCTGAAGAAGGATTGCTAATATCTGATGTGCCCGCCACTCCCTCAGTTCCTTTACTTCTGTAGGTCACTTGTTACCAGTGTTGTGGAAACCAGTATACACGGCACGTTACCCTTCAGACACACAGGTTCCAGTTATAAATCATAGTGTGCAGACACAGAAGGCATCAGCTGTTTCTTTTTCAGGTGGTTGGAAAGGGAAGGGGGAGGAGAAGGGCTGGGGTAGGTTGGGGAAGAAACAATATTATTATAATATTATTCTTAAGGGCTGGGAATGTTTTCAGGCCAATGCATTTCTGATTTTCATAGAAAAGAAAATCCATTGTACTGGCTGTAATCTGAGAAACTTTCTGTTACCACGCTCTTTTTAATTCACAAGCCTGGATTTCCCAGTACAGGTAACGCTCTGAAAAGCAGCATCGTGTGGGTGATTGCTGCTGCTTGTAATACGCTGCTGTGTTTGCAGTGGTCATTCATGGACAGCCACCGGCTGCCTGTTAGTCAACAAGGACCCACGTCCCACTGTTAGAGGTGACGTGGCGATTTCTTGTCTCAAGTGGCTGTCGTGTTTTAGGTGTGTGGTTTGGGCTTGTTTGTTTGGGTTTTTTTTAAGTAAAAACCAGATAATATAAGGATCTTTGGCTGCTAAAAACAAAGCAGCAAATATTCTATCCCAAAAGGTGGAGCAGTCTTGAAGAAAACAGGTTACTCCCCCCGCAACACCCTTTAGTCCCACAGAACGTCTGCATGCTTCAGCACAGATTTCTCTGCTAGTTGGATCCCAGGAGGCCTTATTGAGTGCAGCGCTGCTCGGGGAGTTGCAGCTGTATAAAGTGCGGGGGGGGGGGAAATGTAGTTTGTACGAATTGTTCTTTACCTTGGTTTGGGTTCAGCATGGCAGCTGCACTCCGACTTTGTGTGTGACAGCACAAAGGACAGCAAAAGTGAAAAGCAAGTCAGCAAGTAGAGAGACAAAAGCAACGATCAGCTAATACAGCTCCACATGGCCTAACTAATTTATGAGAAAAAAACTGTTCTGTTCATTGGATCAGCACTCTGAGGAGGCAGGTGGAATTGTAGGAAGTTTTCATTGAGTCTCTGGAGCAACTAAGGAAGCCACTAGAGATTCTTCTCAGTTTGAACTTTATCAGGGTCTACGCTTAATCAATATGGTATTGGAAAAAGAATTAATTACTAAAGCAGAATAAAACAGCTGCATTTTAAACTAAGGATCCATCAATTCAGTAATCTTCCAGTTACAGGCTAGGTGCCGTGAGGATCATTTTGACTTCATGTAATGAGGAACTGAGGGAGTTTCCTCATGAACAGGCTGGGAATTCACATTAGCCTATTTCAGCTATTTGTCATCAGTACAACTCATTTCTCCCCTTCTGAATTACAATTTGTATTTGATATACTGTCAAACCCACAAAATTCCCATATTCATGGAACTGAAAGCATTAATGCGGAAATCATTGTCACCATGAGAAAAAGTCTTAACCTTCCTGAGCCTCTTTATTCTATAGGCTGCGGCTCGAGTGGTTTCATGCCGGACATACCTCTATTGTGTTCATTGTGAGGGTCAGGGACCTGCCTGTTGAAGAAGCAGTAATTTGAACACAGCCTGTAAATGTTTCATCTGTAATTTCCATAATGGTGAATTTCAAGGAGGGCTGAGAAGGGTTATGGGAGATGAATTAGGTTTTTAGTGAGCTCATTAGGAAGCCAAACAGAGTTTAGACAGCAAGGCGGTGAGTGTGGCTGTAATCAGTTCTGCTCGCTTTGTTCCCTGCCTTCGGGACATTTTTTGAAAACTTCATGGCAGGGGCTGATGAGAATATACTGAGCCGAGGCTGCAATCTGATGGTTGACTTGTTGATTTGTAAACCTCTTAATTCATTTTTTGTTCAATTTAATCTTTTCTTTCTTAAGGAAAATTAGTTGAATGTTAGCCCTCTTTGCACTATTCACCTCTTAAATTATGCTCATTTTGAGGAGCTTGTTATGCCTGAATAAACATGAAATGACTTGGCATTTTCCCATAAGAGGCACACCCATTTTAATACCATGTATTTACCATTCCTGGAAATGTCTCATTAACTTCTGAAAATCTGTGAGCATGATATTTTTGGGCTACTGTAACACACCTCTTGGCAGTCACAGAAGGCAGTTTGGTTAATGCCTCATAATATCCATTTTTATTCTCAACATGAAGAAAGGCTCTCTATAGAAAATTGATGCAGTTTGCTCTGCTAATTTTCATGCTCATTCCAATTAATTTAACATGACCCAGATTTTCTTCCTCGGGCTCATCCTGACTAATTAGTAAGGCAACACCTAGAACAAGTTCTGTTTAATAACATTGAGGAACACTAGTTGTGAGTGATTTTGATGCTAATAAAGATATTCACTGATGGGACAGATATTTGATGTCAATTATAGTATGTAATTTAGAAGTCCCAATGTGCTGGATAGAGTATAGGAAGGCTGGCAAATCACTATGGGAGATAATTTTTTTTCTTTTTGTTAAAAAGACTTCCCAAGCACCTAGCTATCCTCAGGGACCAATTAGTTTATTTTTTTGGTTCAACTAGTAGTATTGTCAACTAATTCCACAGTAATAGATGGGGTGGTGCTGCTAAGGACGTACAATCAGTGAACCAACAACAGCCAGGGCCCAGGCTTGCGTTATTTACTGAACCTTTATCACATAGAGGAAAAGCCATCACAGGTACCAGAAAGCAGCACTGGTTGAGGAGAAAAGGATAGTTTCTCTTGTCATTGCCCAGAAGAATCTATTTTCTGAGAAATAAACAGGGTTGAAGAAGGGGCCTCGTTAGTGCTTTGTAAATGAATGAGGAACGCTGGCCTTTCTTGTTTTGGAAAAATGGCCCCAGACCGGCACTCCATGTGATAAAACTCTTTCCTGGGCTCTGAGAGCCAGGGAGAAGTTATCTCCATCCAGAGGGGCAGGGCTGGTGCTTACAGAAGTGTCCGTGCTGTGGAGGGACCGGCAGCAGGGGCAGGTCCCGGTCCCTCTGAGCGCTTCTCCTCCTCCCTGGGAAAGCTGCTCGCTCTCCACGTGTGCGTGTCATCCACGCCGACAGAACCACAGCGTGTGCCACAGGTGAAGAGTGAGCTCCGGAGAGTGCTTTGTCATTGAGTTCATCGGAGGTAGAAACGGGAAATACCAAACCTTAGCTTTTCACTTGCGCCCTCAGAACAAATTCCCGTGTATGCCACAGGAACCAGAGATGGATAAAGACTGGATGACAGTACCGTTCATGCTTCACGATTCTGATCAGCCATAGATACAAAAACCTGTGTGGTCTCTTTACCAAAGGTGCAGCACTAAGTCTTGCTTTTGCTCTTAGTAACGGAAATGGAAATACTGCTATTTAGCTGAAGAGGAAAAGAAATAAGTTGTCCTCGTGCATCTATTTTGATCACAAGTACTTATGTCCAAGAACCTGCCTTCTAACGCGGTATTTCAGGATGTAAAGAAAGCATGTTCTCTTTAAGATATGCATTCAGAGCTGAAGAAGAATTAGTAAAAACAATAACCATACTCAGACTTGAAACAATGTAATGTTCAAATGAGCACAGGAGTGCATTGACATGTTTGTCTTTAATAATATAAAATATTCACTTATCTAAAAGCCACCACCAATTACTATGAAAAGGAATATTATGTATTACTTTTAAAGCAGTTTTCATTGAAAGCTGTGTTCCTTGCTCATTTGAGCACTTTTGAAAATCCTTATCCCTGAAGTTTGCTGAAGGTCACTTTCTGAGCCAATAACAGAAAAGGGAATAGAGTATCTTGTGTTAGATAATGCTCTAGCACTATTAGCATCTCAATTCCTAGCTGCTGCATAAATCTCTGTTAAGTTCTAAAAGCTGACAAAGTAAAACACAGGTAAAAATATCTTAACTATAAAATTGCAAAGGAGGGCTAATGTCTTTGAGGCAAATCTTAATTGGCAAAATCCTATTTGCTTTTTTTTTTTTTTTTTTTTTTGACTACCGAGCCCTCTTATCAGCATCATTTCACAGAGTTTTTAAAAGAAGGGGGAGAAGGAGGGAGATGGAGGGACTGTGTGAAGTTTCTTCTAATGCATAACGCATTTAAACACTGTAGTTTCCGGACTGATGCCGCTAACCAGCTGAGAAACAATTCCTGAGAACAGCCTTGCAGTACGGAGTCAGAGATGACCATGTCTATGGTGATTCCTAGGTGGTGACAATTCTGTTGTTCTGGGTCAGCGGTGAATGCCTCACTCAGATGGTGCAAAGTCAGCCAGTTCTTAATTTTTTATCTCCTCAAGAGTGCATTCAGTGACTTTATCACTGAGAAGAATGACTCCCCTGCCTAGTGTGATCAAGATCTGGAAATTTGCTGCATCAGCACATTTAGCCCAGACTGCTGCTTGATTGGTGGGGCTTAGGTCTGATCTTATGGCGTACATGTCAGTTCTCTAACTGGCTAGGTGAACAGCCTGTCCAGGGGGAAACTCGGTTTTACCCATCTGAAGGAAGAGAAGTCTCGTAACCCGCCAGGTTTTTCATTCGGGGTTCGTACGTACAGGCAACCCTATCTCCTCCGCAGGGGGGAGCGGGGCGGTGGAAGTTCTCTGGAGCCCAGCTTGTGAGGTCCTTCCCTAGGAATTGCTCAGGGACACAAACCAGTCTGGGAAGACTTTGTAGGCACTGCGTGCGTGTCTTTTGCAACACTTTCTGCTACAATGAAAGACTTGAAATGAAATTACAGGCTTATGAACAGAAAAGCAAAGCATCACGTGTCAGAGTGGGGGCCTGTGCTTTTTAGTTTTGTGCTTTGAACTTTTAAGCAAATAGTGTTACAACAAGGCAGTACCCTGTGGTTTTGCTATTTTTATGCTTCCTTATTTTCTAAATCCAATTCATCGAAACTGTTGTCAAAACCTTTTCCCCATGTTTCTACAAAATTATGTGTTGCTCTGTCAGTTCTTTTGATCGCTTAAAGCAGGTCCAAAGCATCTTATGGTATAGTTTGGGTGCCGAGAGGGGAGAAGGCCATGGCCTTCCCTTCTTTTTCACTTTAAAAAAATAATCATATTATCCTGAAGCAATTCAGTAAAACTGTATGATGGGAGAAAATAAGTTGCTTGTCAGCATTTCCAGCATCATAAAGATTTCTTTTTGGGTTTTTTTTGTCAACCAGTTGAAATTTTCTGACCCGAATTCACATGTCTGTATGCTTGCTGCTGCTTCCAGTTTGAGGCATTTGGATATTCTTAACTATATCTTCCCTCATGGTTGAAGCCAGACTCTAAGAAACTAGCAGGGACTAGCTAGGGGCTTTGGCTCTTAAATACTTGCTCTTATAATCTGTCTACTGAACTTGAAAGACAAAGCATTTCAGGCCCTTCCAGTAACCACTTTTAAGCATCCAATATGTACAGCAGGTGAGGTATAGATGGTTTACACTTTACCATTACAAGGCTTCTTGGAGGAAAAGACTCCTGAAAACTGTTACCCCAAAAGTAAACACGGGCAGACCGAAAGCACGCGGTTGTCGCCTGGAACGCGATTCCCCGGTAGGAGTGAACACCGGATCGAGCCCTTTGTTGTGAGCACCAAATAGTATACCACTCATAAACAGTATTAGTTATGTTTCTAAATACCTAGCACACTATATTCAAAGTATGGGCTTTAACTTAAACCTACAAGAGCAGACTGTCAGTGTTCCCACGTAACCCTTCACATTCTGGCATTTTCCAGACTGCCAGCCAAATGAACACTTTAGGAGGAGGTGCATATATATGTCTGCAGCACCCAGCGGGTTAATCCACCCTACTGTGCATAGGTGTTGGAGCTCTTATGGTATGTAAGATTTGCCAAGTTTGGAGTTGTTTTGTATTTTTTTTATTTTTTCTGGACTATGCATTCACAGCAAGCATCTTTTCTGATGCTGCTCAGGTGTTTGTGAATGCATATCAAGATGGTACTATTTGTGGTTTATGTAACATACACATTTGTGCACATTTTATCACCTGGAAAAGCTTTTATGGTTCATTTTGACACTTTTCTATTAAAACTTTTTTTTTTTTTTTTTAAGCATTCAGCCATTCACCATTTTTTTGTAACACATCTTAAAATAGACTAATGTGCATTTTGGACTTGTGGCCTAACAAATGCCCTTTTTAATAACTGAAGCTTTTAAGTTAGTATCTCTCAGGAATAAATGTCTGTTACATTTCTAGTCCTACCTCTTTTAAAAACTGATGAAAAAAATCCTATGAATGTGTACTTGTATGCAATATTTCAGCTGGTGCATTTTTAATAGCTAAATAACCCTGAAAAGGGTAGACAGTACATGGACTCTTGTTGTATTAGTGGGCATCATTTTAAGGGATGTTTCCTGAACAAGCAGTTATGCCCAACAACATGTTGTCTAAGGGGAACTGCAAAACATTAAAATATCTCACAGTTAATAAGTTTGTAACAGCTGTAAGGAAAATTGAGATGCTCTGATGGCTATTTTCCTTTTCAAAAAAAGCCATTTTTATTTTTAAAGAAACTACATTAATGATTTAATGAAGAACACTACAGGATGGTAGCCATCATCTACTTTAAGTTCTCCACGTTCTGCTGTATATAAATAACTGCAAAATGTTAAAGGTTAAATATTGATGAGATACTATTGAACTTAATTACTTCAACTGCAGGTAGAATTTTAATTGAACTTGGCTATTTTGCCCACGTTTGATATTATTCTAATGACAAAAATAACAAGATAGCAAATAAGAAATGGTACTTAAGATATAATGTAGGTTTTTAATGTATACTAACTTTGGCACAGTTGATTAAGGAAACTAAAAACACTATCCCACTTACTCCAACAGGGATAGAGAACTAAAAAAAGAAAATGGTCTCTTAAGGAAGATGTGCTTTAGGGAAAAAAAAAAAAAAATTGTCTCCTGATTTCTTTAATGACTTGTTATTGTTGTCTCAGCTGTAGCCAAAGTCTGCAGCTGGTATTCTTAACAGAATTACTATGAGAATGCTAAAAATATTTGTCTAAAAATATATTTAAAAAGCAATTTAAAAAGAACTCCATTTAGACTGCAGCACAAGGACATTTTGTGTGACAGCGTTTAGTAGGATGAAAAATTTAAACAGAATAACAGCTATTTACATTTGCACTGCAAAGTAATTACCGAAGCAGACAAAATACTTAAACCTAATTTAATAATGCTTGCCTTCAGCCTAGGTGCCAAAACCTGGGAGTAAACTTCCCAACTTGTGGGGAGGGGGGACTTGAAGTTAAAACCATGTAGAAACAAGTGCATTGAACACTTTCCCGGTGAGGTACAAAGTGAGTTTCACTTTTAAACAGAAGAGCATCATAAATCAGCATAAACCACAAGTTTTAATGAGTATATCTCCTCCAGAATTGTGCAGTGCTTGCAATTCTGTGTGAATAAGACAAGGATCTGGTCTTACACTCCTTACTCAGGCAAAACTGCCACTGACATTAATGATAATTTTGCTTGAATAGAACAAAGTGCTTGATGGCGGTTATGCCAGCATGAGGGGTGCGAGATTAGGATAATCGTGGAAAAAAGTACAACTTCAAATGGCTGTACCTTTGACTTCTGGAGCTAGCATTTCCTCCAACTACAAGGATCTTAATTATAACATTTGCTGGTTCAAAGATTAACATTTAGCATTCTGGGAAAGACTTTCTGGACTTTAGTAACCTGATCGGTACGGTCTCCTTTTGGTGTCTGCCTCTTTCTGGTTCTTTGTATTGCAGGGGAGATGATAGTATCTGGCACATTCCTTGGATGACTTGAAGATAGCAGCCTTCTGTGTTTGGGGCTGAAAGATTGTGAACTCTGTGTTAGCAGAAATGCCACACAGGGGAGGCGAATAGAACATTAAAAAAGCTTTAGCTTTAGGTACTGCAGCGCAAGCAGAGTTGAATTTGAGAGCTGGGACTTAAGTGGACATTTGTCCCTGCTTTCTTCCTTAATAAAATCTGAGTGTTAACTGTGGATAAGGGCATTTGAGAGATCACTAAAAATGAATCATTGAGTGCCCAGAAGAGCTTTATTATGATAGACTATGGAGAACTTTAGAATATACCGTGTACTTTTCACGTGCTTATCGGATGCATGTATGAGTGACTATTACAGAAGTAAATTGTTTTGTCCTTTGCTGCAGTAGCAAAATAATTTGCCAGATTAAAATGTCAAAATAAAACTCATCAAAAACTGGATCTGTGTGGTCCTTTCTGGCCCCGTGTTCCCATCTAATTTTCTTTTGCCCCATGAAAGGCTATTGAGCAAAATAACACAAGCTCCAACCAGCAACGTCTGTTGTGCTTGTGTGTGCGTAATCCATTTAGAAAAACCCTGACACAAATACTAAATCTGGAAAAAATCTCAGTGCAGAAACCCTGACTGGCCAAACTGAGTTTAAAAAAAAACCACTAAATTTTAAAAATCCCCAGACTGATATTGGGTTCCAGGACTGAGTTGTGTAGGTAGAGCCAAGAGAGGTCGCTTAGTTCAGTTTGTTTGCCCCAGTAGCAATTAGATTGAAGGAGTTATTGTGCTCCTGAAGTTCCGCATGGATGTTGCCACTGCCCAGTTAACCAGTGTGAAAATACCATGGAAAATAAATTATTAAACTATACTGTTATTACTAACTTGCCAGCTCCAGAGAAACAAATGCAGCCACATTTACATATGTGTCCATCTGTCTGTTTTTACACTTTATGTCTTCAGCCAGTGGGTGAAATTGTTTTAATCCAAGCTGCAGTCTGATTTTTTTCTTTTTTTTTTTTTTTCCTGCTGATATTTTTCTGTGTGTGTATGTGATTTGTAGATGGACATGCATATTCTTGATAGTAGCTAGTTCTTAATTGTCCTTTTAAGTAACCTAATCTATCTGGCCACGGTAGTTTTAACTGGAGTAAGCAGCAGAGTTCTCCATGGATAATTTTTGTTAGTTAGCAGATTGTTACCATCTCAATGTTGCTGAAATCCCTAATCTCAGGTCAGCGTGAAGCTGCAGTGGTTACAATCCTGTTGCCTGATGCAGTGTGAATGGAAGTGCTTTCTGTCAGAAACATGTGGTCTCTTCAGTGGAGAGCCTGCGTAAATCCTGTGTAAATAGAGGGAGGCTAACAAAGGATGAGCCCCTGCAGCTCAGAGCATTTGGAGCCATTTGGAGGCTGAATTTGCTAAATGCTGCTTATACCGCCTGAAAAGTTGAAGAGAAAGGAGCATAAAATCCCTTCTTTTTTCTCTTTCTGCTCCTACCCTGGGGGGAGGGTGTTAAGGGCCAGGGAAGCCTGAGGTAAGCCTATGAAGACTGTTTTTTCAGTGCTCTTTTGAGTGTGAAAAAGGTGGCATGGGTCACTGTCCCCTCTTTAATGTCGGAAAACCCACACAGTTAGTAAATGTTGCATGTAAACTAAAGCATTTCATCCCTTCTCCGGCACTCCACGGCAGTGGGCCATGAACTAGTCACTTGAAAATCGCAGAAAAATTTCACTTCAACATGTCCGGACAGTTTAGCACAGCAGGAACGTAAGAGAGATCAGTAATTAGCAGGTTGCTTTACTGTTCCCCTTGTCTGCATTGGAACACTTTTTTCACCTGATGTGAGAAAATGTTGGGTTATAATGAACGAACCACAAACCGACTGGCTGTATGAAAGAGCTTAAAATTTAAACCCGTGTTTATTAGTTTTCTCTTTAAAAAGCTAGAAAAATGTGTTGTTGGCTTTTGAATATAATCTCTAAGAATTCTCCAGTCACTTCACAAATAAACACGAGCTTTAAACACAGACAATTAAGGGCACAAAAAAGTCAGTCTTTTTTCTTATTTTGGGGCAGGAAAATAATAAAAGGGGAAATGTGAAACATTACAGATCTGCAAATAATTTTGAAAGAGTTGAATCACCAATTTTATAGCATGCATGGCTATAACAATAACATAGCCGGAATGTCATTCCTACCCTTGAGTAAATAATAAAATATTTGTAAATGCCTTTTTGAAAAGAAGATAAATTAGTGATTATGGAAAGATGCCTATCCAGAAACAGAAAAGGAAGAGGTTTTTATTCTGTGTCTTGTTGTAAATACACTTCAGATACCAGATACCATGCAACTCCTTAAGCCTTTAGCACATATTGCCAGATGGCAACAGGGACCTGCTCCTGACTGACAAACTATGCTAAAATGTGATCAGACCGAGTCGAATAGCTTTGTAGGTGAGGTCTAAGAGTGGCTAAAGATCTCTTCCTTTTCCTCCTATTTGAATTTAAAGCAGTTATTAATGCCCGGATTGTGTGAAATTTGTGCATGCCATCTTTACAGTATCAGCCCAGTGAAATTGCTGGGCTATATTCTGGAAAGCAGAAGACCTTCCAAAAGAACAACAGAGAGAAGGCCAGTTCTTCGTCTCCTCCCTGCTGCTAGAAGGGCAAAAGGATAACATCTGTAGTAAGAGAGACGGTGGTGCGCTATGTCTGAAGTCTTCCTTCTAGTGCCCAACCTTTCCTTCTCTCCCAGATGCTCACCGAAACACGAGACACACGTGTCTGGTGTCTCGGAGGTGTGAAAGGGGAGGGCACGCAGGGGGCTGCTTACAGCCGCTCACTTGGGGACCCCCCGCTCCAGGACGGGACAAGCGGCGGCTGAGCAGGCGGGTCAGCCTTGGGTGCCTGTGATGGGCCTCGGCAGCTTCTGATGGCTCCTCTCCTCCTGCAGTCAAGTAATTCAGCAAAACCAGCACAACGTACTAGCGGGGCGCTGCTGACGACGGCACAGCTCTAAGCTGGGGTGCCCGCTTGGACTGCTTGTGGTTTTCAAAGTCCGAGGTTTGCCACCCGTAACCTATCCTAACTCGGTTTCCCCAGGCAGTAAGATGCGCCAGATAAGTATTGCTTCTGTGGCGTGAGGAGACTGAGTCAGTTCCGTGAACAATGATCGTTGAGAGGAGGAGAAAAAAACCAGTCCACAGCCAGCATTTCCTTCAAAGAGCTGTGGTCTGCTGAAGTTGTAAGGCTAAAAGCCTGATGATTTTAATAGGGTGGAATGGAGATAAGGAGTTCTCCTGAAGGGTCTTGGATTCTGGAACGGACCTTCCCTTTCTGTTAGTCCTCCCTACAGCACAGACTGTCTTATCTCCAAAATGTATTCAAATGCTTCTCTTTCCAGCTTTCTGGCAGTGGTAATTAACCAGATTTTAAGATTTTTCTCTGGTGGCGTTGTGGATCTCATTACTAAGTTGAACATCCTTATTAATAATGGTTTACAATACTTACATGTCCAGATGGACACATTATAAGTACAAACAAATAATTGCAAATTGCGAATATAAGCTGCATGCAGATTGTCCTCTTTGTTTTGCGTTTATACCTACATATTCTACTCCATCAAAATACTGGGCTCAAAGATTGTAGAGTAGTTTACTTAAGATCAGCATAGTGCACTGCAGCTTTCCTTTTCAGAATCTTTTAGCTTGGTTTTCATATTGCTTGCACTATTTTTAGAAAAATGGTGAAGTGTCTTGTTTCCCCCCTGCCTTAGATACCCCTGCTCTTCTCTCTTCTCCTGTAGCATGGCAAACCATAAAGCTGTGAGGGACCTCTGATGGTGAAGAAACTCAAACACTGGATCCTGAAATGTATTTTTCCAGAGAGCACTTTTCTTACTGCTCTGCTTGTTATGATGGTAATAGAAACCATTTGAGAGTTTGAATCTGGGCTGTTACCAGGCTTCTGTGCTTTGGCCTGACTGGGTTATCCTTTTCAGTTCTCATTCTGCGTAGATTGGGAATCTCTTATCCATCCTGTTCACAAATGATGAAAGACTAGATAAGCAGCTTCTAAGCAGCACTCGCTTCATCTCTTGCTGGGTCTTTACTCTGTGAGGAACACAAACAAGGACTAGGGTTGAGATAGTACGGATAGTGTGGAGGACTGTCAAAGAGGAATTCAGTGATACAATAAGGTTGGACAGGACTTCTGTAGGACTGGACTCTGTTTCCCAAAGAGTCCTTAGCTGTATGAACGAACATTGGGGTCGGCAAGCTAGTCTGTCCAAGGAAATCAGTTTGCAGCAAGTTAAGTTGGAAATTATGGTGCAATGGAAACCCTGCTCTAACTACTTATTCAGTATTTTTTAAATAAGAGGTAATGTCATTCGCTTTCAATGCAAAATAATTTATCTTGTGGGAAGAAACCCTCAGCGTGTGCTAAGAGTGTTTGCACACAGAGCTAGGGTGGAAGCCTGGCTTCCCACTGTGTAAAGAAGACTTGCATCTTCAGCCTCCTCCACAAACCCTTCCCCTAGAAGAGAAGGTCTCTAAGGAACCCCATGTGGGTCACTTTGCAAAGTTTCTTGTAAACTCTCTCCATCTTTTATAGGGGTTATTGAGACTATTACATAGCATTGATATAATCTTAAACAAGCTGGGTAATATGCCTAATTCTCTACTGGCTTGAATCCTGCATAGTCATTGACATCTCCACAAAGAGAGTGCCACTTAAGAATTCTCCACTTTCCTAGAACAGTGATAGGGTTTTGCAATCACTTGTACTCTTTGCACAAGAATAAACGAGTGAACAGTGTGCAAAGCAGGAGAAAGTCACCCTTCATTTCTTTTGCTGCTGTGTAAAAGAGAGAGTCAGTGGGCCAAAATCTAGACTGAGCTTCCCCACTAGAAAATTGGGATAACTATGCTTATATAATTGTAATTTCCATGCAAGTTAGGACTTTACTTTTCTTACAAATTACCACCCAAATCAGGATATGAACAGTTCACCTAAGCAGAATCACTCGTAGTGATGGTTTAAATGAGTGCAATTTGGACTCCTTCATACAGCAGTTAAAAGTATACTCAATCCAATCTTCAATAGAGTGCCTTTCATGTCTGTTCATTTTATCTGTGTTTCTTTTTCTGTGTTTAAAGTAACTCGTGTTTATTTGGATACAGCAAACTAGGATCAGGCCCTCCATATCCAAGAAGTAAATCATTCCATCTTGGAAAAGTCAGTTATGGGCTACTTCTATGATTTTCTGCCGCTAGAAACTGTATCCACTAATGTAAGCTGTTATAGTGCTATTAAAGATGTGACAATACAGCTTAACAGGAGTGGGCTTGTAGGTCACCAGGAGCAGCAAATCTTGCTGTATTCATCTTCTGAGGTAATTTGGAGGTACGATATTTGGATTTCCTTTCATGAGGTTACGGAACAGATTAGGGAAGCACTGGCTCTTACCGTTTCAACTGCTGCTTGAGGTGGGAAGGCAGGGAAGCTTTAGCTGAACTTTCATCTCCTGGGCTGCTATTAGCTTTTTAAAACCAGGATATTGACAACCTCTCCAAAAGGTCTAAACACTGATTTAGCATGTAGGTGACTCCTGCTGAGGATGCTCACAAACAGGAGAGTATAAATATGCAGAGAAAGAGGAATTTGTTCATACAGAGAGGGAAGCAGTGCTTCTGCGGTGCGGAAGAATGGTGCAGAGCGAAGTTTTACAGCTCCACGCATCCTGTGCATACACACGCAGCTTTTACATAAAGAGACAAAGATATCTTTATCTGCACGACAGATAGACAAACAGACTGACTGACTTCAAACTTGCACTTTCAGTAGGGATTTTTTCCCCCCCATCTCCGGGTACTGCTTTTCAAAATTGCCTGAGGCTACAGTACAGCACCTCAGATCCCCAAGGCCCATTGCCTGGCTCCTAATAGCCACTCTCCATCTGTGTCACATGAACAGCTGATGAGATAGCTCCAGTGTCTGTATTTTGGAGAGCATATCCACCCAGGTTAAAATGCTGGGGTTGCCAAGGAGCAGTCAGAAGCCATTAGTGTTTGTGAGAATTTGCCTTGCAGCAGTTCCTTGGCATAGTGGAAAGTGTGTGTGTGTGTGTGCGCGCGCGTGCGTGTGTGTGTGAGAGAGGGGTAGGGCGGAATATCGCGGGGGGAGAGCGCAAGGGAAAGGAGCCCTTTCTAAATCACCAACATCTTGCAAAAGTGAGCAGTTGGTTACAGCGTTTAGGGCTTCCGTAATCTCTTAGATTAGTTTGCCGTGATTCGACTCTCCTCGCTCTATCGTTAACAGAAACGAACAACAACAACAAAAAAAGAAAAGGAGCATGAGAAAGAGAGCAGCGACTTCAGGGTCTTGCTCTGGTGTTTGGGCAGATGGAAAGGAGCTGCTCTGCCTTGGGGCAGGGTGGTTGTAATGAAGTGGCCTGTCAGTCTGTAAATAGTGAGGGTCATCTCTTCCATGTGATGGAGGGTATCACATTGCAGTGAAAATGGAAATGTCAATAAAATTAATCTGCCAGCTCTTTGCTGTGGCTTTTTCTGTCTCTCCGGTCCAAAAGGGTTGGTTTTTCAGAGGGGAGGCAGTGGAAGAAGGGTGATCTAGCACAGGAGGCAAGATGGAGCTGAAACGCAAGTTTTGAAGCAAATGGACTGTATGTAGCAGCAACGTATTTCGTTTAGTAGCACTACAGAGCTAGACAAGGCTATAGGAATTAGCTCGTGAATCTATAGCATTCCTCAGGAAGCTATGGAGCGTCTAGCTCAGGCTACATTGAGCACAGAGTTTATTGTTTTAGGCTTTCTTGGACAAGGTTTTTACTTAGCATGGGATTTATGGCATTTACTGCTAATGAATGTCTATTCTTAAATTACAAAAACCACCGTCTCAGCACAATTCCCAGATGTCCTTCCAGGACCTCGGCTTCTTAAACACCAGCAGGGAGCATAAACTCTCCACTTCTCTGTTTTCCTCTTTCGTGTGGCTCCGGGCTAATGATGTGTAAGGAAAACACAGCAATCTATAAAGTCTCAGTGCTGTCCCAGTATTCTTCATTTATTTTGCATTTGATTATGCCACAAGTCGGATCTTGTTTCTTTCCTTTTTTTAAAGTTATTAGTTCAAATATTAATGTAGGAATATGGCATATATTGCTGCTCTTGATTGATGCCTTCCCAAAAACAGGAAGACGTGCTCGTATGAATTTTAAGAAAGTAGGGGTCCTGCAATGCCTTGCCAGAAGAGTTTTTCAGATACATAATTTAGATGCCCTCCAGGCAGGCTTTCAAGGCATTTTTGCTGGAGGGCAAGAAAAAATAACTATGACTGTTAAAAGTAAATGATTTTTGCTAATGCACAATTAATGCCAGGGAAAAGCACAGAAGAGAAAGATGTTGATGGAAAGTTCTGATTAAGTGAGAGCTCTACCTTGATGTGCATCTTTTTTTTTTAATGATAATAATCACTGATGCAGAGATGTAGAAGTTTTCATGTCATGCAAATGCTATATGCAGGGTCAAACTAGGTGTACGTGTTTGTGCGTGCGTGTGTATGTGTGTTGGGAGGTGATGGTTATGGGGAGGGGCTCATCTGACAGTGTGTTATGTGCACTGAACGGTGACACGGTTACTGCCACCTCTGCAGAGGGCCTTGAATATATAGACTACAGAACATTTAACTTGATTACTTATAGTGCGTATTCAGAATGGTTGTAGGGATGCATTTCCAGTGAATGGGTTTTCTTGTGGCACATTTTCCCACATTGAATCCCATAATTGACAAAGAGCTATTGCACTATGTCAAGCACACAATTATAATTGAATTAATGATATATGCATGTGTGAAACACAAAATTAGTATTTGGAGAGACATGGTTTCTGATTTTTACATATTTGTATCTGCATTCATATATAATGAGAAACTGTATGTGCCTGATCTAGCAAATCAAAATAAAATTGTGGTAGTGCCTTGGTAATTAATGGTACTTTTTGGCTTTTGTATTTTGTTCACTAAATGTCTCCTCCTTCCTGTTTTTCTCTTTGTTGTAGGAGATGGTTTAGACAACAGTGTAGCCTCACCTGGTACAGGGGATGACGATGACCCAGACAAGGACAAAAAGCGTCAGAAGAAAAGAGGCATTTTCCCCAAAGTAGCAACAAATATCATGAGAGCGTGGCTTTTCCAGCATCTCACAGTAAGTGGTGCCCAAAACCAAAATAGATTTCTATTCATGTGCCTAATGAGGATTATTCATCGTTATTAGAAATCAGTTGTCCCCATAATTTTTGGACCATTATTAGGGCTCAATTATTGTTGCTTTTTTTTTTTTTTTCCTAGATTTTTTTTCTTGGCTCTTGGAATCATGACAAATCTGAAAGAAACCTATATATATATGTATATATATACACACATACATGCCCATAGAGAGAGAAAGAGAGAGAGAAAGAGTACAAAGCCGTAGCATGGAACACCACCTACATATAAAGTAACCATTTTTTGCTTTGAACTATTCAAAATGTTCCTAAGGACAAAAAAGGGGGTTTCTTGCTTTAGCATATATAAAGCTCTGCCTTCTGGATTCTTTATCGCTGGCCTCTGTTTACACAAACTTCATATGTATGTGGTGGAAGAGAGCCCCAGTCTGTGTGCGCTGACATACACTGTGGATGTTAGAGAAGTCAAAGCAGCAGCTTGCAAACTTGTCGTTGTTACTTTTTGTGAGAAATATAGAAGGCTTACAGGTTCCCTAATTCTTCAGTTATATAACAGAGAGAAAAAACACCTTTTTAGCTTCAAGTCCATTATGTTAAAAGCTAGCCATATTCACATTTGGGGAAGAGAGATTAAATACATGGAAAAGCAGTGCTTTCTATGGGCTATCTTTATCCTCCTGCTTGCGATTGGTTTTATGTGTTGGTGTTCTGTTGACTGTTACAGCTTCACTTAGGCATCAAAACATGGTTCCACAGAAAACCTAGTAACACTCTTTGTAGTTTACTTCATGTGGGAAATAATGGAAACTGGTAAAATTATCAATTGATTTTCTTCTTCCTCTCACTGTAAAATTGTTTCTCACTTGATAAGGCTTAAAACGCTAACTGTTATTAACTACCTCTTCTTCTACCAAAGTTTTATAAATTTCCATGGTAGCTGATGTTGGTTACAGTGTAACGATTTCAGGACAAGGTACCCGATTTATTTATGATAGGGACTATCGAACTGCTCTGCTGGCAGCACAGCTAAAGGGGGGTAGCGATAGATCCACATTTCTAAACCATCATTTTGATGTAAGGACATTAGTAGCAAACTAAGGGGCATTGATCTGGCCTGTGGGGTCAGGATTAGCTGGAATAGCCAGTGTCTCTGCTGGAGTAGTGGTTATTCCTGCCTCCCAGCTATGGCCATTTCAAAGGTCAGGTGCCCTGTACCCACTTGGCTCAGAGGAATTAGACAGAACATGAGTCTCTGGGCTGATTACTTAACCAAAGACAAAATAATGAGTCCTAAGCAAATACTGACTAATTGAAAGGGCTGTAAATCCATTACATATTGGTCAGGGATAATCAGGAGTATTTAATCACTTTTATCTATTCAGGAGCACTGAAGCTGCAACAGCAAAGCCCTGAACCTTGCCATGTGCTTATTATTCTCATCATTATCAAAATTACTTCACAGCTGTTCTTTGCTACATCACCTCAGCTGGAGATTTACTAACCTGTAAAATGTTTTTAATTTGGAAGTCGAGTGAGTGTGAGTGGAGGGTTTTACATTTAGCTGTAGGGTATCTTTAGAGGAGCAGTACAGGCAGACAGCAAAAAGCAGGGCCACAAATAGACCAGTTTGTTTTGTACGTGTCTCTGTGTTAACTCCATTTCCTCTTATGAAATTCGTGGTATCTTGTTTTTTTTCTCCCTGCCTTCCTTTCTCACGTGCTCCTTGAAAGCATTCGACACATGCTTATTAAACAGTCAACTGCCTCTCGCTTCTCTTGAGGAAAGTCCTCCTGGCTTTTTGAAATCCCTTTTCCTTGTTTCCATCCTCTCTCTCCTGACCCTCTCCATCCTGCATGAATTGAGGAAATTTGCCATCACTGGTGAGGATGGCCTCGCAAAAATCAAATTAAATGAACACAAAAAAGCCCCAAACCTTTTACCGTCCAAGCTTTAATGAGTTTGCAGGTGTTGAAAGATTTACTGTGCTGTAATTCTCAGACCTGCAAACTGATAATGGAGACCCCTGACCAGTGCAATGTAAATTCAGAAAGATTCTTGCCATAAACACATGCAGGGAAGGAAGAGAACTCCTTTCTTTTAAAGATCTCGCACTTTTTCTCAAATTAGCTTGTCCATTCAAAGTGCAACGCTGGCTGAGCCAGAACGGGGGAATCTGTGATGTACAATTTTATTGTTTCAAGTAAATATCTTTACAATGGTGGTCCATGATTCAATGTACATTCCTTCGTTACTACTCTAACCTTATTTCAAATTGGTTTGTTCCTCCTTTGTGCTGTATGACCTGTTCTTGTATTACAATAATCCCCTGATGTACCCTTTTTTCTCTCTCTCTTTTTTTTTTTTAAAAAGAAACTAATTGAATTATCTCATTATTTTAATTTGTTAAGCAAATGTATTTTACATCTCAGGATGTGTTCTTAAAGAAGGAGCTGCTTAGGCTTTGCCTGCTGAATGGGCCATTGGTACATTTTGACATTCATGCATTCATTAAGGAGAGGAACATAAAAGAGCTCTGGTTGTATTTTTTTTTCAAACACCCAACCAGCATGGAGCAACTTTTCCATAAGCCACAGGGGTCTCTCTACATATGTTCTCAACTGCAAGCCATTGTCACCTATTCTGAATACCTCAAAAGGACAAATAAAATACTAAAGGCCAACTGTAGCAATTGTTAGCTGTTAGTCTCAATATGACAAAAATCATTAACCTCTGGTTTCCCTGGAAGGACAGGCAGTGGCAGTCCATCTCTTATGTCGTGGATTAAACTTGAAATTCCTTTAGACTGTCAAATTCAAAGAGAGTAACTCAGTTCTGACTAATTGTATTTACTTATGATTTTAAATAAAATGCTATTTTTTTCCTTTATTCAGTCAGTTTGCAAACTCCTAAGGTAGCCGATTTTAAAAACTGAATTGCCTAAGTGGCTTTTTTGAAGAGACAGGCACTTGAACTCTGATGTAGAATGAATGTATCTGACGGGCTGTGTCTTTCAAAACAATTTCTAACCCCTATCACAGCTTCCATTTTGCAGTAACTTTAATTATATTTGAAATAGGATACACATGCATGTTTTTATTGTTGGAAATCAAACGCACGAGTAGGAGCTTCTGTCATGTTCTTGTTCACTTACTGAGCTCTGTCTTACATTTGGAATTACAACAGTACCGGAAGATGAAAGATCTGAGGATGAATTGGTTGGAAATGTGTATGCTTTTTCTGGATAATATCCAGTGTTTAAGAAAGTAGAGGAAATCCTAGTCTGGTAGTATAAGCTTTTCAATAGTACATAAAGATTACGACATCAGAAAGGTAAACCTGACATTAAGACTGTTTTTATTTGAGTTCAAAGGTGGTTAAAGAAAAGAAACAGCAAGAAATCTGACCCAAGCCGAGAGTTTATTCATAGCTTTGGAAAACTCCTTTTCCTCTATGCCAAGGAGTCCTTAGTACACTCAATTAGCCTCTCAGACATCTCTGCTTTCCTCCCTCAAGTGCTCCCCTATTTGCCCTGCAAAGAACATATTTGATCACGAAGTGAAAACAGGAAGTGCTCAAATGTATAGACACCTCTAGCTTACACCAACGTTGAGATTAGGATTTCTTACCGGCAACTATACGGAGCCAGCCCCCCTCCTCCCATGCCCTTTTGAAAGATGGAGGACCTTTAAAATGTATGTACATAATCAGAAGAGAGCAAAGTTATAAAGGAAGTAATTATACCATTCGATGGGCTTGTACCTCTGGTAGTTCATCCCTTTCTGCAGCGCAGTGTATCAAGGACTACACTTCTGCTACATTCAACGTTTTTTCCCCTTCTTTTACAGAACTGGCAGAACAGGGACACGTTTATTCTTTGACACTTACCAGGAGTGATGCCCTTTGTTAAAATTCTATTTTGGTTGTTTCTTTTGTTACAGTCTGTAAGAAGATGTATATCTTAACTAAAAGTACCAGATATACCAATGGGAGCCTGCAAACTAAACCTTTTTTATGACTGTGCCAGATTCCCAGCTGATGGTATTTGGGATGGCTCCCCTGAAGTCAGTGGAGTCGAGCTGGGGTTTTTTGCTTTTTTTGCTAGCTGAAGTTCTGTCTCCTAACATTTGTTTGAACAGTGTCATTTTAGCCTGATTTCCACAATCTTCTGGCTGAAAATCTTGCTCTTTACACGGTCTCTTGTAGAGTAGATTTTGGTTTCATCGGCTTCAGTGTCAGGCTAGAGTAAGTTCTGCTGGAATGTGTTGAAATGAACCAGCCACAGCTTTTGTACTTACCTGAGTTAGTTTTCCTAACTTGCCGTATTCAGATGGTCAGACTGGATAATATCAATAGTTTTACTGAAACAGACTTTTTTTTCTGTATTTATGTAGGTATACCTGAGAATATAATGTCTCTCTATCGTATTTTGATGAATGGCTTACCAGGTCTTTTAAAAAAGGGCGGCTATTTTATTTATTCATTCTAGAGATTCTAGAGACGAATGTCATCCACCAAAGCCAATCTTGGAGCAAGCTTTCAAAACAGTTGAAACCATCCCACCTTCATAAATATCTCCTTCCATATGGTGACTTTAGGAACAATACCTAAGGGAGGTTTAGGAACATAGCTGGCTATTGCACTCCATTTTGTATCAAGCAGTAGAAGAACAGCTTTCCTCAGAGTCCTGATCCAGGAGAAGGATTCTTCACATTGCTGTTTTTGCTGTACTTTAAAAAAACAAAACTGAAAATACAACAGACCTTTGTCCAGTTAAAATGGTGACAAGAAGGCTGGGCGACTGAACAAAACACAGGAATGTGAAGACATTCTGGTGAGCTTTAGTGCTTGCGTTGGATCGCATTGTAACGTGCTATACGCTCCCAGGGTACGCCGAGGAGACGGAGGATGTCCTCCGATTCTCCTGTAAAACGACCTGCCTGTGGGTTCGCGTGGCTGCCATTTCTGCTTCAGCGCACCACGTAGTCAGGGAGTTGGAGGAACCTAAAGCACAGTTTTGTTCCAGGTCTGCTTTTTAGGCAGGGCTGACGGTGTGCTGAGTTTGCAGCCAAGGAATACGTTGCCTGCTGGGGTAGGACAGACCTCTCGGGCTGTAGAAACACCACCCAGCTGGAAGCTCGACCAGCAAAATAAAGTTGCACTCATTTTTCAGCTGGGTAAACTTTGTGAGGAGAGGTTAAATGGTTTCATCCTAGCGTTAAAGAAAAATCAGTACCTGAATGTTGAACTCCTACGACCTGCGGTCACCTCGAGGTGATGGAACTGTGCGTCTTTGTACCCCAAAGCTGCTCTGGTCGCTCTCCAGAAGAGCTGGCGGCTGCCGTGAGCGTTTGTTGTTATTGCCAGTGGTGGCGTAGCCCTGCCTAATGTCACCGGCATCCCCCGCCTGTCCTGCCTGCCTGCGCTACGGCGTCACCAGCCGGGACAGAATAAAACTGGAAATCTTCCTCAAAATGCCACTTCTGATCCCAGGCTGAAGGGTTTCATGCTCCAAGTTCTCCTAGTCCTTGCCCACAAAATCAGTCCCAAAGATTTAGTGCCAGACCGAACGTTCATATACCTTTTAAATGCCACAATCGTAAAAGAAAAGAGCTGAAATGGGGTGGGGGTGGGGCTTTGTTTGTTTTAAAAATGGAATCTGAGATTAGATCTGACATTTCTACATCCACCCCCTACAGAAGAGGGAACCCGAGGTCATGGGGTGTGTGGGCCTCAAAAGCTAGCTTTGTCTGGGAGTGGTTAATCTAATCATTGTTACATAGACATCTGTTATTTCTTCTGAAAAATTGATGCTTTTGTGACACAATGATCCATCTATTTAGTACAACAGCCTGAGTAATTAAATTAAAAAAAGAATATTTTTGCGGGAGCATGTATTATAAAACTGCCATACCTCCTCGTACCAGCGAAAAGGCTGGGGAGAGAGAGAGGGAGAGGGAGAGGAGTGCTTTAAGCCCTGCATTGTTTTCTGCTGGCTGGAGGAAAACATCTGTGAATTGTTTGAACTGAACCTTAGCAGGGACTGTCTGAATCTGTGTCATCTCTGTTTAATTTCAGGAAATGATGTCACAGCGCATTAAATAACAATGCTGCGTGATTTATTTTTACTTGTACATGCTGTCCTAAGCATTTTGGTTACACGGCAGTGTTTCCAATTAAGTGCAAGCTTTCGGTTTTAAAAAATATACTCAGTAATGCTTTTGGGGGGGGGCGTGGGTATGGGGAGGCTGGGTATTTTAGGGGGTCACCAAGGTTCAGGGCTGTCGGAGGGCTCTGGGCCCATTTGTCATGTGCTTATTTGTAGTTGGGACTGGATGTCAGCGCTCTCGTCACCCATGGCAACCTCCAGGACCGTGGGTTTGTTACAAAGCCTGTCTGGGGGAGAAAAAAACCTAAATATTCCGAACCGATCCGTCAAAAGACCTATTAGATAGTTATAGCCGGGCCTGCGTACTGTAGCTTCTGCCTCGATCAAACTTTCTGCACTCCCCCTTCTTCTGCAGAAGAATAGAGGACATAAGTCAATTCTGTCTGCCATCTGTCGCCTCTCTCCCCGCTCCTCAAATTAAAGAGACAGTCCGATATTTAAATAATCAGATACAATCACAGGAAGCCCGCCTGGAAATTGTTACATGTGCATTCGGTTGGTTTTTTTGGTTTTTTTTTTTTACTTCTCATTTTATTTTGAAGGGGGGATCTTTATTGTACTTCTTTGGAGATCAAAATATGTTGTGTGTTTCAGCTTCAAAAATAGCATTCTGAGAAATACTGGATTTGCAGTGTCACTGAGTTGTTAACTAATAAGATTCCGAGTTATATATAGGGTGAAATTCACACACACGCATACACCCCCCCCCCCCCCCCCAAACAATCCCCGAATTGCGAATCCTGCGAGGGACGAGCAAATGAAAGGCAGCACCCTTCCCCTCCGGCTCTCCCTTCCCCTTCGTCCCCTCTCCCTCCCTGAATCCCTGGCAGGCTGGGGGGCTGCAGCAAAGTCCTTTCATGGTGCTACCAGGACGATTAGGTCTACCTAATGGTCCTTTTCCAGGCCTGCTATAGCAGTTTTTCATACCACCCTGTCTGATGTTAGCTAGTTATGCTTTACCTTCACCTCTCCTTTTTTTTTTTTCACCACCCTGCTGGTTTTTGCCTCCTCCTCCTCCTCATCAACACAATGTGTCAGGACTGCAGCGAGGTGAATTTCATTCATGTGGCATATGAGGTCAGCCACTGCCAAACCATCAGATAACATGGCTAGATGTTACTTCCCAATTTAATATTTTACCTGCCATTTTCAAACAGGGAATTACTGAGACCAGAGCGTAACGAGAAATGTGCGTGATTTTAGTTGAGGCTTGATTAAAAAACCTCAACTGAGCGAGCTGAATATGGCCTAGCAAAAGATAGTATCAGCCACTGGTGTTTTCTGGTTGTTAGTGTCAGATCACAAGGCTTCGCAGTGTCAGTATAGGAATTAAGTGAAAAGAAAAGAAGAAAGAATACCAAAGCCCAGGTAATGAATTCCTTAAAGTAATTGAAACAAGGAAGTAGTGACAAGAATTCATTTATATAGAGTTGTGGCTTCGAGGCTCGCAAGGTAAAAGGGGATTTAACTGAAGCATATGCAAATACAAATAGTGTTTAAACACTCCAAGAATGTTGCACTAATAAATGTTGTGCACTGCGGCCTTTGAAAATCAAGATCACAGTCAACTAGAGGTGAGAATTCTTTTGAGTATCTTCAAGTTCCACTACCTAAAAGAGTTGTCATCAGAAAACTCATAGTTCCTCCCTTTCTCTGTAGTGTGTACAGATTGGTATATGTATATATAAAATGTATTTTCAGGGAAAAAACAATTGCTGTTGTTTGTGCAAAGTGATACTGCCTCTCAGTTCTGCCTCAGGACATGTTTATTTAAGACCTTCCCTTCAAGACCCATAAGCAAAGTCATTGGTTCAAAGTTTTCTCTAAAATTAGAGTTATACTGTAAAAAAAAAAAAAAAGGCGTGTTTCTGCCAACAGTTCCACAAATGCTAAGAAATGGAGATGTCAGTTCTCATTGTTGCCTATTGAAGAGAGTATTTTATGGCAGACAATATTACTTGTGGTGTTGTGGAGTTTGCCTTGAGTTAGGATACTTAGAATACCATGCATTACATATTTTAGAGTTGATTGGCAGTAGTCGTTTGTAGTATCCAAAGCAATCATTGGCATCTTTAAAGATTTATTATTGTCTTTAAGCATAATGGCAATACAGTTTTCATGCTTTTACATTTGCTATTTTTATTTTTAACTGCTAGCCCCAAATCTGCCAGAACTAATTTCAGTTGTTTTGTCTAATACTGGATGATAGGTTGTCAACTCACTGTATAATGCGGTAAAGATTTTTTTAAATCTTGGTTTTACCTTTCTATGATGGCGGTTCAAAACATGTATTTTATTTGTAGCTGTTGACTACTTATGTCCATAAAATGTTTAACATCTCATGACATACTCTTACAATCTCAGCACAATGAATCAGAGTAGCCAAGTAAACAGCAGTGAATATTTTAGTTTAATATTTTAAAAAAATCTGCATATATTAATTTGTTTAATGCTATAGAAATTTGGCTATCATCTGGATCAAGCTTTTATTTGGTCTGAGGTACCTTTCAAAGTGGCAGTTTGATATTCTAAAGTGGATGTACTGTGGAAATACTATCTGACTAAACTGCATAGCAATGGGAAAGCTCCTGTTCACTTTCTTAATGTATACTAAGTATATAAAAGGAGTAGGTTTTTGTAAGATCATGGCCTGGTCTAGACTACTTTGAAGCTTGTTATGCCAATTAAAAAAAACCCCAAAGATGCTATAAGCTGCATTATTAGTTCATATGCTGTGAACGTATGTGGATCTTTATAAAAGCAGTTCTCTTTCCTCCCAGGTAAGGTAAAAAATGCAGGTTTAATTTCTATGTGTTCAAATATTTGCAGGTAATTTACAGATTAGTGCCTAACAGTGTGTACCTCTCAGTCCTGCTTCCATTAATTCCAGTGGAACTCTGATCCCTTTGAAAAAACTGGACAAGATGAAGCAGTGAAATCATAAATGGGAGGCAAACACACACAATTTTGTGTCTTAATAAGTGTTAAACACTGTAGCCACTTTATTCACAAATTATGCTTAACAAGTCTTTCAAGGATTCCCCTGTTTTATGATAGAAAGACAAGTTTCTTGAGTGCTCAGCTATTTGTCAGGTTCTCTTGTGGCTGAACCTTCACTGCTGTCCCCAGGATGCTTCAGCACAAGTGAGCTCTGGCAGGCGCAGGGAGATTGCGGTTGTGTTTCTAGCTGTGACCATGGCAAGACACTGTGCCTCAGTTTCCCTGTTTAAACAGTATGGCATAATGATGGTGGCTGCTTTTTGGAGTGCTTTTGATATTTACAGATGAAAAACTCTGCGTGAGACCTGTGTCTTATACTTAGCATCAGCTGAATTACAGAGGCCTGCACTTCTGATGTGGTTTTGTCCTGCTGCTGAGCTAGCACGATAGTCAGGCTATGCTTGTGCAAATACTTGAACTTCTGTAGACTTTGAAAGTTCAGGGAGATTTTCCCTTTATGAGGGAGCATTGCATATAAAATTAAGTGTTATGTTCTTTCTGGTCTACTCTGAAGATGACAGCATTTGATTGCTGCAAGCTACTTTAGTTCAAGTGGCTCGGGGTTCATTTATTTTTGTTTTCCAGGTCCTTTCCGTCCTGCTGACCTGAAGTGGTGATTATTGCATGCAAATGGTATCAAATATCTTTCCCAGACAGCAGCAAGAGAAAGAACCTTAGGCATCAACTGCTGGCCCAGGGGCAAGAGTCAGAATAAAGGGAGTGCAGCAGTGTTAACAAATGCATCTTTGTACTTCAAGAAGTCACTAGTGGCTATTCCCCTCCTCAACAGCCCAGGGAGTTTCCTAATGTGAAATAGGGCTTTGGCAGCTTTCCAGCCAGACCTGGTCCTTCTGCTGCCTCTTTTGATTCATCCAGGTGCTTCCCACTTCTGCATCCCACTTGTGCTTGAATGAAGAAATGGGGAGCAGGAGGGTGACCTAGAGCAAAGAGTAAGGGACAGAAAGGCTACCACAAAGTCCCTAATTCATGTTGGGAAGATCCCTGCCTAATTCATTTTGGGAAGATCCCTGCCTACTGAGGAGCACAGGCAGAGGGCTGACAGCTGTTTTGATAGTCCACAAATGGACTCGTCAGGGATATAGAATGTGAATAGTGGGAAGGGTCATGATATGTGTGATAACAACAGGAATAAGGAGCATTATGTGGTCAGAAAAGTGACGTGTGGATTTGGGGGGAGTCAGCAAAGGAATGGTGCATAGGAACACATAGGTGCATAGCAACGGTGGCATTCCTAAATTGCAAGGGAAGTTGGTTAATTTGAGGGATCACTTCAAAATCTAGATGTTTAAAGGGTGCTTTAATTTCAACTATAAAGGGGTATTCTGATGATCTCTTTCAGATATAAAGTAGGAAATGAAATGGAAACACACACAAAAACAGGTCAATTGTTGTGAACAACAAAAAAGGGGAAAATAATTTAATTTACTTCTCCCTTCCACCCTCCTTTACTGTTTCGGCAGACTATTCCAAGAGTTGTGTTCTTGGTCTGTCTCTTCCCAATTCTGTTTCTTCCAGTTCCACATGGACACCTTACTGCATGAACTAACATCTCTTAGGAAAGGGAGGTGCTTCCTGAGTTGGTATGAACTTCTCTGTGGATGGTGGGATGAGCTGCAGAGTTTTAGGACAATCCTAAGAAGCCCACGTTGTTCCGTATAGCATGGCTACTTACATCTCAATTTTAAACAGCCTACTTTGTATGTATATGTGGTATGGTGGCCATTAAATGCCAAGCAAACACTTTTCAGACCAGAAATATCCCACTATTTGGTGCATATCTACCCTAGGCATTTGCAGACAATTCACTGCTATAATTAATCTTAGCTGTCCTGGCTCTGTGAAACATGAACTTATATCCCACAATGCTCTTGGATGCAAACAAACTTGAGAGAAAAAAAGGCTTTTGCCTCTCTCTCTCTCTTTTCTTCCCCCAAAGCTGTCCATTTAAAGAGCAATAATGCTTGCAAAGGAGATTAAATCCCACTATGAACCAGTGCAAAACTATATGTCCAGCAGGAAAAGAAAATGTCTACAAAATCCAAGACTGTGGTGTTTTGCCAGCATGGGTACGAATAAATGTAACCCTAGAACTGTTAAACTATCCCGAGTTTAGCTCCTGGGATCTGAATCCTACTCAAAGCCCCAGCTGAAAATACATGATACTGCGCTCTCCAACTCGGTAATGCTGTAACATGCTCTGCTGCCTCCCGAACGAGTGCTGCGGCAAACTTCTTGCTGAGACTGAAAACTCTTTCAAACAAGGCCTAGGGGCTCATGAGCTTTCTACTCAGTGCCCTGTAGGCTCACTCTGCGAAAAGGTATCTCGCCTAAAAGAGGCCAAATATCACACAGCCGAGCTGGTGGGAAATTCAAACTGTTCTAAGCAAAGAAGTCAATAGAGCTGCTGTAGTGAAAGGTAACGTTCAGAGTGAGATCACCCTGTTATGATCTCATGCTGAACATCAGGACTGGTTTTTTTCTTGATGATTATGAAACTAGCCTGAGGCCAGTCTGGTGAGAGTCTAAGAAAGATATAGAAGGATGTTTGGAGAGCCTGGATTATCAGGGCCCTTATTCCCCAAAAAAGTGTAACAGAGGCTGAAAGAAGATGAGAGAAATGAGAGCTGTATTGTTCTTTACCGCGCTCTCCCCATCCATCCCAAAAATGTAAGATCTAGCCATAGATGCAGAATGCACGTACTGAATCGGTGAATAAGCACAGACTACAAACAGACAAGAGAAGAAATTACTGAGGGGGAACAAAACGCCTTGCAGGAATAATGGAATTCAACAACCCAAAAAACCCCCAGTTGTTGAGACTGTAGAACAATCTGTGGAAGTGCCTTTGCTTAGCACTTTTAAAACTAGACTCCAAAAAAACATTTGAAGAAATACTGCTGAGAAACATCTTGCATTCCTGGGGTTACAATAAAGTAGTGCTGCCTGAAGCATTTCTCATATTTCCACGTTTTCTTATTAATGATTAAAAACTGAAAAATATCTTTAAATTAGACCTCTTTTCAGAAGGAAACCTTCCCAAATTTGGCTTCCTTCAGGTTTAAGTTTTTGTTGTATTTGTTTCAACTTTTTAAATGACATTTCATTTATCTGTCAGCGGAAAAATTGCTGCAAAATTAACTTACAAAGTCAAACTAGAAATGGGCTTGAGACCCAAAATGAAGATTTAAGCTTAAGAGAAATATTTAATTACTGTTCCTTCAGGCATTGGGAGTTTGAGTGGATGCTGAAGGTCAGCCAGGCTTGGGCTCTGTCAGACCAACAAAGGAAGAGAATTTGTATTGAGGACCATATGTTAAAAACACCTCCCTTTCATACATTCAGAGACAGAGACTGTGTCACGATATATACGCTGCTCTCCATTCACAGCATGTGAATTTTCACAAATATCTGGGGAAGGTATAGGTCTGAACAGCCCTTACCCAGCTCAGCATTCCCCAATATTTCTGACATCTGCTCCAACATTAGCTCTATGAAAAGTCAACCCAAACCACCAAAAGTTGTTTGAGCATTCAAAATCCACGTTGGTTTTTAAGGACGTGGATCCAATGCAAATTTAATGCAAAATGAGGTTGATTATGGATTTAAACAGAAATCTGAATGCCGAAACAGGTGAAAAACATGGCTTTTTCACCTGTTTTTCACTTACAGACTTTTATGGCAATTTGACTCCAGGATTCAGAACAAAGCTTGGGCCCTCAGAGAGGTAGAATGACCCCAAGAAAATATTGACTGAGTGCCTGCTGACTCAAACTGCTGAATTTCACACATAGCTTTCCTCAAAAGCATCAAGAAGAAAGAGATTGCATTTTGAATTTAAAACGAAATTTTGCTCTTGAACATTACTTTATAATAATGTAACTGTGGGGTTCCATGTTTGTCTCAATGACTTCCAGATCAAATGAGCTTAGTTTGCACGGCAGAAAAATGCCTTTTTTTTTTTTTTTTTTTTCATTCCTCAGTGCCAGAATTACAAATTTAGCCTGGGATCTGAGATCCAAGTTGGATTCTTTCTGGCTCATTTATCGGCAGTCACAAGGATTATACAATAAGAGTAATGTTGCAATTACAATAGTAAATCTATGCAATTACAATAATAAATAGATGATGGAGTGGCCAGAATAAAGTCCAGTTTTCTTGCCTATAGCTAGGCCGGCTTTACGAAGAAAAATAGCACAAACTTCTATTATGGTTTGAAGTCAATGGCATTTTTTGTCAGCAGAGAATCAAATGCAATTCAGACACACAGGGACATAAATCTGTTCAGTAAGTCAGTCACTTTTCAGAACACCGCTGCTTAGTTTTGTTAGTATTCTTCTCTTTGGGGGGATTTTTTCTGTTTGGCTCAACATAGCCTTGTGAGTCAGGGCCTGTTTGGAAGATTTTTAAAGAAGTGAAGTGACAGGTCAAAGATCTCTTTTTCTCCTTCTTAATTATCCTTCCCAGGAATGGGCTTGTGTATCCATTTTAAAGATGCCATTGGCATGAAGTGCCTTTTGTAGGATTTTGTTATACCGTTCAGAAGTTACCTGCGTGAGAAAAGAGAGCAGGAGCTTTCTGTGGCTGCATGTTGAAATCCTCCTAGCTGCAAAAGCAGTGAGTGCTGACCTTTGCTCTCTGAACAGGGAGTCTTCTGGCATGGAGCTGAGTTTTCCTACTGCTATTCAGAACTGTAAATAATGTTAGTACACCCTGAATTCAGTGCATGCAGCACTTTACATTACTATTGTGTATCTTAAAATAAACAACATTGCAAGCTGTTTATTTTGGTGTTACTATGTATGCATTTTTTAAACAGTGGTTACTTAAACAAATGTCTCTGTTCCCACAGCACTTAAAAGCTGCTGTTTGCTCATTGTGGTTTTTGGGTTTTGTCACTTTTGTTTTGATTATTTCTGAAAATCACACTTGAAGATACAGAAGACAGGAGTAAGTTGTACTTGATCCAAACAAATGCTTCATGTCACAGCTTTTTCTTTATGCCAGCTTTTCCCATGTTCCTAGCAGAAATAATAATTTTGGTTTAGATCAGACTTACGGATCACCAGTATTCCAGATTGGATCAGGTTGTCCTGAAATGCATTTCTGCAGGCCAGTCAGGTCAGCATTTGTTATCAGAATTTGACCCTGAGACAGAAAATTGTTTTAATAACATTAGTACTGATTATTTATTTATTGCTCAGCAAAACAAGAGGTGCAGGAGACGAAAACGTAGGGAATTGAGAGTTTCCACATCTCCTTTCCCCCTCTCTCATCAGTCTCCATTCACCCACCCCAGAATCCTCAAGTGCCATGCAAACTTCTGCGGCTGGAAATGCTGCTAAGAGATTGATGGGAAGGCCGTTCTCGAAGGCATCAACCTTTCTGAGCCACACTGCCATAGCTGTGTGGCCCTCTACCGAGCCAGGGAACTCAGAGGACACTTGCTGGTCTGTCACTGTTCTGCTAGGGGGCTGTGTGCCCTGCACTGGTTTTTCATCTTTAGCGGTGAGCTTTCAGTGTTGGCTCTGCTTCTTGCTATGCCGGGTACACTATTCACAGATCTTGGTGTATTTGGCTAAATCTCAGTGAAAGGATTAGGAACAAACTTGTTATTTCTCCCTCCGCTCACTCTCCCCACCTTGAGAAAAAGTGGCTATGGTACTGTGCGACTGTGATAGTTATTCTATAGATGTTCTGTTCCGCTTTGCCAATTTTTCCTAGGTCATCTTCAATTAGTCCTTTATGCTGGGAAAGAAAAATACTTATCTGAGTCTGTGGAATTGTGTCTTAAGGGGCTAAGTCAGAGGGCTTCTCTGTGTGGATGTTGCTCCATTATAAGGAGCACTGGGGACAGCGTAGCAAGGCCACCATCCCTTCTTTATTAGCAGAGCCACTGCGATAGGTTGGGAGGTGTTTGTTGTTAAAAGCAGGTTGCCATCTTACCCCCTTCTGCCACTCATTTCTGAGTGAAAAGGAGTGGCTGGGCAGTCATGAAAGTGCTGGGGTGACTCCTGTATAGAAAAGGTTTAGCAACAGTGCTCCAGCAAACCTGGGAGCCGGTCCTAGATGGTATTAGGTACTGAACGGGTCCCCAGCTGGCCCTGGGGTCAGAAAGCCACAAGCAGAAGCCTTTGGTTTCCTCATGCTTGGACACAGCTGAGAGCTGAGCCCGAATTATTCATTTGTAGAACTTGTAAAGGCTGGCTGTCTTTTTGCAACAGAAAGTAATCTCTTCACTCAACTGCTAATTGCCCCATGATTTTAATCAAGCAAGATTCTTAGATAAGGAAAATTAGTGTTTGAGAAAAATTGTGAGTGCAGTTCTTTTCCAACTTGTGTTGACTATAAACCAGTTTGTCCTCCTTAATTATGGTCTTCAAAGATAAACAGGTTGAAGGGAGTGTCACAGTCTTTGGCACAAATACAGCATATTTCAGTGATTTGTTGAGCAAGTTGTGTGTTTTTGAGAAAGAAAGAAAAAGTTGCTTGTCTTTTGTAATGTAGTTAAGATTTATTATTTTTTATTTATAGCTCATCAGGTGTTGATTTTCAGCATTGTGTATACACTCCTTTGCCTCTGGACTTCAACCCACTGGATAATGCCTGCTCTCTCAGTAGAACTAACTGTGTGACAATTAAGGATGAGAGGAGCATTGGATAAAGACAACTGGCCAACAGCAGAGCACTTGGGCTATGTCATTCTAACTCCTGAGGGCGGACAGTACAATATACCAGTGTTCCCCAGCCTTCCTATTCACCCCTAACCTTTTCATCTAATTTTGGGGGGTTTTTTGTTTGTTTTTTTTTTTCCTTTTCACCTGCTGATTATTTTTCTCTTAATCAACCCTACCACAAGTCTTCCAGGTCTTACTCTTCTGCGGCTTCTCTCACTGAGATATGGATTAAATCTGCTGCAATGCTAATATATACATTTAAAATAGTTTTGCATACGTTTTTCAGTGTAAATACTATACCAACACACTAATTTGTGACTGAGATTACTAAAATCATTTACATCTGTAGGTGAACATTCCCCCTCTTCTGAGACAGAAGATGGCAGAATTATTAGCATTTTTTAAACGCTGTTAACAGAAATGAAAACCACTTAGCAGAAAAGTTTTGTGAGAAGGAGCAGGTAATATTAAATATTTTAAAAGCTTTTTAACATATGCTTTTGTCTTGGTTTTGACTAAATAAACTCTGCTCTATTGGCCAGACCAATGACCCACTGAGCCAGATAAGGGTCAGCAGTGGGTGGTGACAGGGCCAAGAAATGATGCAAGTACAGGACAATCCCAGAAGGCCTAGTGTGTCCTCTAAGCTTCTGGTGGGCAGAATTTTAAAGACTCTCTGAGTTGGAAGTTTATATCCAGACCGTAACGTTTAAGAGCCATTGATGCATCTACATTTTCTTTTGGGGCTTGCTATGGACCAAACCATATATTCATCAGCTACAGTTGGAACAGCTTAATTTTGGATTATTTGAATCTTGGGAGACGTTTGGTCGAATATTTTCTGATATGGAATGAGGCATTCGAATAAGCTTCAGATTTCTTAATGTGTGGACCTAAGTTTCTAAACTGTATTAAAAAAAAAAAAAAGGAGAGAGAACAAGGATATTAGTTTACACTTGGTTTAAAATTAAACCCACTTTCTTTCATGTAGCAACAGTAAAATCTTAGCAGCCCTGCAGTTTTCTTAGAAATTTTCGTGAAATGTTGGGAAAATATTTTCTTCTTCATTTGGAGGGAACCCTGATTATACCTCTAACACCAGTCCAGGTCTTTTCAGTATCCCATTCTCCATCACTCTGATCCTGTTCTTCACATGATTGGCTCTGGCAAAATAAAACACTGATCAGCCCATGCATTTGGTAGCCCGCTTTTAAATAAATAACCCCACTGTGTTCT
Organism: Buteo buteo; assembly: GCF_964188355.1. Classification (NCBI taxonomy): domain Eukaryota; kingdom Metazoa; phylum Chordata; class Aves; order Accipitriformes; family Accipitridae; genus Buteo; species Buteo buteo. Next base: position 34,760,542 of record NC_134176.1, on the reverse strand, counting down.
GGTTGAAAGCAGTCACACAGTTTTGACATAACCTAATCATGTGCAAAGCTGAACCTTTAGTAGCTAGTTCTTGCAGGCATTTTTTTTTCCCTTTTTTTCCTCTCTTCTTCTTCACATGGCCCCTTTAGAGCTGCTGGAGGGCGTTGTTGAGAAGTTGCTACCGTTGATACAGTTGCTATTAATCACAGTCTGCCATGTTGTGACGCAGGTTCTAATAACATCCCATTGAGCTGCCGTTGTATGCTGGAGGCTTACCAACAGCACTAGGCCTTTGATATTCATCTCACACCAGGATAAAGAAAATGTAGAGTTTAAAAAAAAAACTGCAAATAGGCGAAGAACAAAAAAAGGGGGAAAACATAGCAAAATCAAAAACAGACACGCTTTCTGTGTGCTGCTTCGTTTACCATGGGAGCAGCAAAGCTATAAATCTCTGCTGTGTTGTTTGAAAATTGAACATGAGGCTGCTAAATTTATCATTCATTCTTTGTTGTTTCTGGGTAGTAGCTGCCTGACTTGGCTGACTTTGGTTTCTGTCCCCTCCTCAATAACAATTTTTGTTGTCGTCGTTGCTTCAATACATTACACACGCAAATCAAAATTTTACTGGATCAAAGAATATTGGAGGATTTAGTAAAGTGCTCATAAAGGGGAGGAGGAACAAATTTGCTGCATGTTACATATCATGCTTCCTTGGCAACTGATTCCCTCACATTCATAATTACAGGAACATAATTTTTAAAAAGCAGCACGGGCGGGGGGAGGGAGAGGGAACACTTCCTTTGGTTAAAGGCATTCACAATTTTTAAAAAATGGGAGTCTTTGAAAATTGAAAAAAAAAAAAAGTTCACCCATATGCTCTGTAAAGATTAAACCTGGAGCCGGATAGAACCGCACAATCACCTTCTTTTGTTAGCACTTCTTGTCCATGTTGAACTGCAAAGAAAAAAAGGTGGAAAGCAAGCCTGCTACAGATGTGACTAGCTATGAATATTCATGAATGCCATTGCTCCTCCTTTTCTACTGGCATCTCCCTCTCCCTCTCTTTTTTCCTCTTCTCCTTTCCATTCCCTTTCCTTCCTCAAGACTGAACAAGACTGCAGTTTTATTTCGGTAACAGCCCAGTGCGATACAGTTATCAGCGGCCTCAGAAGCCTTTTATTTCCATTAAAAAAAAAACAAAGGAAAAAAAGAAAAAAATTGTAATTATCCACAGTTTTATGAATCCACCTCCCCTTAATGTTCATTATTTAAACCAGCAGCAATTACAAGTTCAAAGGGGTTTAGAGGGCCAGCAACCCGCATAATCACTGCCAAATTAAGCGGGACTCATTCGTCACAGAAGAGTACACTCTGAGCAGTGAATCATGCATGCAGTGACAGGCACTGATTTACATAAAGACGAAATCTGTGCCCTCTAGGGCTGAGCGTTACTTTATCTCAGTGGCCCTGTGATATATGCATTTTCTTTTGGTGTTAGGAAGGTTCAGAGACTGATGCTGTCTAATACATGATATTTTATTCTCACTAACATCACTACTACTGCCTCTAATTCATGTATATGTGTATTTAACTAACAATAATCCAAACTTCATGGCACTTGAGTTTTTAAAAGCAAAGGTTTGGCCAGAAACCCCTTTTCTAATCTGTTATGATACTTCTGAACCTCTTGAATTCCTTTTTTTTTGCCATAACCAATTTGCAGGTCAAACACTCATTCTTGAAAAAGATTACTTTGATTCTCTCCCCCCACCCCTCACTGAGTCAACAGAATATTATTTTTGAGACATTGTAAATACTTGTACATGTACGGTGTCAGAGGCTGAGACTAGACGTATTTTTTATCGATAGTTTGCTGACTATCCCAAGACATTTTAAGTTAGTGTGGTTCCTCCTGACAGAGACATGCTATAGGCTCTGAAAAAGCTGCATCCATCAAGCCCATCTATACCTCTGACAGCAGAAGAGAAACCTTTTCTGTTTGCTAGAAAGTGCTCCCTTACCTTTATCATGCTACTCTGCCTCTTTGATACTGAACTGTTCAAAGATAATTTTATATTCTGCTTTAAGACCAAGTTTTACTCAGTTCATTTACCTACACCCACTGAAGTTACTGTGGTTACTCACGTAGGCAAGGTGAACAGGTCTTGACCCTTCAGGTAGCAAATGAATTGATGCAGGGAGTAGCTATACTCTTATACACCAATGAAACTGGAAAAGTAGCTTTTGTAATCATAACTTCCCTTTAGCTGTCTTGGCTGCAACTCTTTACTCCACTGCCACAGGACTGTGGTATGTATGAGCAATACCCACAGTAGTTTGAAATGGTACCTAACTTTCCCCCCTTAGGGGTGGCTCATCGAAGTTTGCTTAGGGATGTGCCAGCCACAAATTGTGAGAGGTCTCCTTAACCTATAAAGGCACTTCAGCTAAGGGCTTAGACTCAGCTGTTGCTAAGACACAGCAGAGTGACCACAAAACATCTGGCTATGGCACCTTGACACAGATGCTGTTTCTACACCAGCTCTGGTGTAGTTGAGAGGTAGCTGGAGGTGTCACAAAGCAACAGTGGTCTGATCAGCAATTCTTTTTTCTTTGACATGCCACTGCACTGGGGACTGTGGTGTAGATCTAGCATTGCTGGCTCTCCTCCAGTTGAGTAAGTCCGTCTGCTTTCTGGTCCCATTAGGCCATTTTAGTGGTGAGGAAGAGTAGCAGTATAACAGAGGCTGGCACAAGTGTTCCGTATGTGAATGCACAAGCTCTTTTTTTGCACAATGTCACTTGCATATGAAAGAGATTCATATTACATGTACAAATCACAGAGGAAAATGTCATTTGCATATGTCATTGCACTACCTGTGCAAGTGACTGTGTGCATCTATGATGTCCTCCACAACGCTATGTCCTCTGATAGAGGCTGATGATAAAGAATTCAACTCATTTAGGTAAATGTCATATAAACTTAAAACAAAGCCTAGTTGCAGCATTTTTTTATCTGTATTGGCTATCGTAAGTTCAGCAAGGACACTGAAGATCTTATGGGTATAATTTAGGTACCATTTTTAGGTAGTAGTGCGTATTACTAGAAAAAACTTTTTATGGCTGGTAAATAAAAATTGTACACCGAGTCTGATATGGATGTAGTTTACACCACTGTAAAATCAGATTAAATGCAATGTTGGTGAAAGGGAGATTAGAACATAGCCTAAGAGTTTTCTGTGATAGTCTGTAAATGAAAGTGGAGTGAAGGTCATATGTGATGACAACAGAGTTGTGTGAAGGGACTCTTTTAGGTTTATTCTATTATGTATTATGGAGTTCATGAATCACTGAAGTGTGTACTAAGATCAATGTTTGCAATATTGCATAGCAAATAAACCCTCTTATTTCTACCTTTTTTTTTTTTTTTAAATGCCTGAAAGATGTTATGTTGCTATTTAAAAGTTGGGGAATTCTTTAATATCACATTAATTTTTCAAAGAATGTAGACAGTAATGTAATGATCAATGATGGAGAGATGTGAGAATGAAAACCTGTTTGCTATATTGTACTCTTTTGTGCTTTATTGAACCAGGACATTTTACTATGCAGAACTTGGCCTCTAGGAGTGTCTTTCTTTGGATATTTCTGGCTTTCATGTGTTGTCTTTAAATTTCCATGTGTTTATTGTGGTCTTTTACAGAAAAGTGAATTGCTGAAATGTTTTAAATTATGTTCCCACAAACGAGTTGTCAGAAAGGAGTTGCAAATCCTTTACCCACCTAATTTCTCACTTTGAGCTCACTCATCTTCATCAGCAGTTTAAGTTAAGATGTCAAATTTTGTTGACCTGGCTTTTAAGGACTGCTGCAAAAGGATTAGTCATTTGTCAAAGTGCCAGAGATTTTTGTGCTTCTTTTAAAGTGCAGGAGAGTAAAGTAAGCTTGGTTTTGGCTGGTTTTAGAAAATAGCGCATTGGCATGCATGGAATCAGGACACTGGAGCTGCCTCATCTACATCTACCATATTTTAAACCTAAAAGACTGACCTTTGGAACCGGTGGGTTTTAGGAATTGCAAGATAGTGGAATCACAGGATACTGGGTCCCTGGGCTGTTTTCAGCAGTGGTCAATGCTCCTGGCCCTGAGGGAAGGGAGAACAATGAAAAGAAAATGGCATTTCAATCTGAGATCTATTTACTAGATTTCATGTAACTATGGAGTAGTTACATCTGTCAAGCATGTATCAATGTCACCTCAAACTGAGAAATCTAGGCTACATAGATGATGCAGTCTCAGGGAGGTGTGGTCATCTCTGTAAGTTTCTACCAAAATCTTTGGAAAACTTGGGCATCCTTGCTTTCAGTCCTACAAACAGCTGCACGGTGATGCAGCTGATATAGTGAGCATATGCAAACACTTAATACTGCAAACATCTTGTTTTCTTTCACTCCCTGTCTTGTGCATCAGCTTTCAGATTTAATTTATTTTGATTTCTCTGTTTTAACTATGGATATAGTCTGTTGGGAAAGGCTTGGGGGATATAGTTGCTTTAATGATCAAATTCTATTTCTCTTTGGTCCAGCCTATACGAAATCTTGATGCAGTGTAGAACTAAAGTACCCATCAATGTTCCTTTTATTGGACATGCTTCATATATTGTGGTGAAATTATATGCATCCACATAGGTTGTTAGGAAAAACTTAACATGCCACTGATGTGCAGTGAGGGAGAGTTAATTGTGTAGGTGCCCCAAGACTACATCAATGAGCAGAGCACACTGTAATGGTCATATGAATCTGTCTTGAATAAAAATTACTAAACAGGTTTTCAGCCAATAGCCTAAGGTAAAATCCTAGTGTTAATAAATATGTGCAGATGAATGAGATCTTTTCTGTCTTTATCACTTATGAATCTTGGTGCTGTAGATATAGGGACAGACATCTAGGAAAGATTAAAAATTAAGTTGGCATATGCTTTGCCATACCTGATAAGCACACGTTGTGTTTATTAGTGCGGAAGGATCCTGTTGTGCAGTCCGGAAGCATTCCCAGAAGGAAGCATGACTGACCCTCTTTTTGTCCCGGGGGAATGGGGCTTCTTTCACCTCCCTGACGCTGCCACCACCTCACGTCGCGTTAGCCAGATGCCTTACCTTTCCCTGCAAACATCAGCTCTGCTATTGAGCAGCCTCCTCCAGTGCCGCCTCCCAGTCCAGCAAAGCATCCGCATCCTCTGCCCCTGTGCACTGGTCACAGGAAGGTTTGAGGGGAAGGTCTTCAGCTGGCGCAGATGACACAGCTCCATTGAAATCCAGCTCGTGCCAGTATGCGCTTACCAAGTATTTATGGCATATCTGCTGTGTAGACTTAAGAGCGCTGACTTCTTTTGCTGGCATGTTAGGACTACTTCTGCACAGTACAGAAATTCATGATCCGCATTTTCTGAATGCCATGAAAGGCACCTTTAAAGTGTTGATTTCCATCTCTACTGAATTTAACTCTGAAGGAATCGGTGCCTGCAGTGGTTAGATAGCAATACTGTTTTCCTTAGTGACGCTATAGTTGTTCAGAGATGCCCCTACAAAATTTTTGATGCACTTTTAGAATCTGTTTCAAACTCAACCTCAAAAGAAAGTGGGCGCTGTGTTGGCACACTGCAATAGTCACTGTATGGTGAACAATTAACACTAAGGTTTGTAAAGACCCCAAACCTGGGCATGCACACATCAGGCTATACCCAGAGCACAGATGTGCTCCATTGATTTCTAGCTGAACTTCTTAAGAGTCTGTTATCAGCCAGTAGATTTACAGCAGCTCTGAGAGTCCTCCAGTTTATACTGTTTAGATTGAGGCTGTTGTAGCCTCTGACAGTTCCTGGAATCAGGGAATGACAAAAGTAGCTTACAGTCACCTCGTCTTCACCATGCTCATGCCTTGAGAACAATTTTTGGAACCAATTTTTCTGAAATGGAAATCCTTTGATTTCCTCTGACACTGATTGATGCTTAGGTGACATCTCCAGAAACCAACCGTGCGGAAAAATTCAGGGTTTGTGTTTTGGCTTATAGCCAACATCCAGAAATTGAGCTTTAAAAAAATAAATATCCCTGTCATCTAAAAAGAAAGAATATAATACCTTTCCAGACGTTAATTCTTAGCATGTTGGTTTGCAGTTACAATTTTTTTCATATAAATTACACAAACCATCAGGTCAGGGTTGGTTTTTTTTTTGAACCGGTATCTGTAATGCCTGTACTAAATAAACTAAAATAGTTTTTATAGTTTTCCAGCAAATTGCAAACTTTGTCTTTTAACAGTTAAAAACTTCAAGAAATATTTAAAATTACTTTTGACAGTGTGTTAGCATGAGTGAACATCTTTATCTAAAGATCCCACTCGACTTTCTGAAGCACTTAAAATATTACCAGGAAATTGTTTCTGTGGCTTATTATAGAAATAAGTAGATATGTGAATAAACTTTCTGGCGGAAATGAATACTACACAAAAGGGTTTAAAGGGTTTAAAGGTAATTATTAATTTTTCTCTTGCTTTTGGTTGTGTTTCTAAAAACAAGGTTCAATATTAATATGCTGAGGACAGTGATCATTCCTCTATTTGAGAATCCCTTTCTTTCCTGTTTATTGATTGTCAACCGGCTAGACTTTTAACTGTTGAATGAATATCAGAGAGCGGAGATCCAGCAATAGTATGACTTCACTGTTATAGACGACACCAGTAACCTTTCAGTTGGTCTTCTAGGCTCATGACCTTACTTCCGGTTGCAAACCCCATTTCTGCAATTGAATTTCCGCTAGGTTCGTGACCTCACCTCATAAATGCCATGACCTGAATTGGGGTCGTGACCCTTTGGTTGGGAGCCACTGTCCTACATCCTTGTGCTTGACCAGTCCGGGATATGAATTCACATTAATTTGCTCTGTAAAGGTTTAGAATAGAGAAATGTCCCCTTTGTTTACGCAACTTGTGCAAAAAGCCATTTCCAGGCAGATGGAAATAAAATTGACAATAAAATAATTAAAGAAATAGAATATTTTTTGTTTATGTTGAGGAGATTGTTACTTTTTAGTGTTCTTTCTGTAGACTATGCTGAAACTAACTCACAGCTGTACAAATGATAGTTAGATGTGAATATTTCTCTGTATGTAGCTTAAATGACTGCTGTTAAATGTAAGCTATTAGAAATACCTCCATGTGTACTGTTAGAGAAGCTATATATCTGATAAATCCAAGTCCCTAAATACAGCGTATTGATAACAGATGTTAGCAGTTTGCCTATGCACCTTGCTTAAATTATATGAAGGAAAAAATGTTAGGTCATAAAATCATTAAGGTTGGTTGTGTAATGACAGGTACATTAAGGCTGAGGTCTCCAGGCTAAGGATATGACCAGGTGGGACTGGTCCAAGATCTTCAGAGACAGTATAATGTAAGGTGTTGCCATACTGATGAAACATCTGGGATACATACCAAAAAAACCAGCTGCTCAATCAACATAACAGCACTTTACATGCATCATTGGTTGAGAGATTTTTCCTATACTGAAACATTAACTGTCTTTTTTTAGCCTACGTTAGAAGACAACAAACCGGAGTATCTGTGCAGATACTACAAAAGTGTAAATGAAAAGGACTAAGGTTGGTGTATGAGCTGCAGGCAAAGAACCCCAAAACAACAGGGCAGCACTTACACTGAATTTTGTGTTGTCAGATCTTTTGCTTTCACCAGAATTGCTTTGGTTTACATTCCTCAGAGCAGTTTAAAAGTTGTTTAGCACTTCAGGAGTTTCTAGTCACTTCCTAATGGGAAGGAACAAAGTAAGTCAGACCTATGGAAACTATGTGTGCAACTGGCAGGGATTTCAGAATTGATGTGTCCATTGGTTCACAGGCTAAGCTTGACCTGATATATACATAGTCACACATGTGTGATTCATTAATGGTAATGGGGAGTTTACTGATGTGACCCCTCATGCATATCTCATACAAATAAAATATGTTGTGCCGTCTTTTGACATGATTTATACACTTAGGACTTGATCCAAGTTCCAAAGAAGCTAATGGAGAGTCATCTTTGAGAGCTGGAGCCAACAAAGATAGTCACAAGCTTTCAGTATGGAGAGGGTAGGCTTGGATTTTGACAGGGGTTTTTTTGGTTTAACAGATAAATATTTTAATTAAATTGCCCTTGAAGATTGTCAGAGATGCCTAAAGACTGACATCTCTCTGCTTAAACACCAACAGAGTCGTTCAAAGGAAAGAGGGATCCAAACCTTTCCACAGGGTGTAGCATCAAACCTGTCTTGCAAGTTGCTCAGCTGAAGTGCTCTTCAGTGCTTTCAGCTGAGACAAACAGCAAATGTGTCAGCAGGAGTGTGGGTAGGGTATGTGAGGCGAACATTTGTGCGCAGGGCCCAGATTTTTAAAAGAGCTCAGTGAAGGCGGTGAGCACTGTCGAAAAGTCATCCCCTGACACCGCGGTTGTTCTAAACCTGACCATGGGAGCAGTTTTGAAATCATTTTCACATAGGTCACTCAGTGCAGCCACTGAGTGATAGGTTCGCTGATTTGATTCAAATTCGAGTCAGTGTCAGAGCAGAAATACAAGAAGATAAAGACGTGGACATGTGGTGCAGCATGGCTTTAGAAGTCTTTTGGCAAATTTAAAAGATGGCCCCATTTTCAAATATTTACATGGGAAGAGAATGGGGAAGCTCTTTTTAATGAATGTCTGGATCAGCACTGTATCAGCATGTAGTACATTAGATTTCTACAAAAGCTATTTTTATTATATATATTTAACAGACATACTGCTATTTTGAGGGGAGAATTTTTTTTGTGAGAAGTAAAGATAAATGGTCCTCAGGATAAAGGGAGGGATGGAAAGCTGTAGAGTGTTCAGTGTGATAGGTATTAGAGACATAAAACTTGAGATAGGAATGTAACACTGAAAGTATTTAGATAACTTGTCTTGAAGTTTCTAAGTCATCAAATAAGATAACAAATATCAAGTGAAATATTTATACTTCAGTTACATGCCACATGCAAGGGCAAGGTAGCTCAGTCTTTTATTCTTAAGTTTTTGTTAGGCCAGCAGATATTTCAGACACTGGATCCCTGAAGGCAGTGGCCAAAATAAGGGATCTACTAAGACTGAACATTTAGGAGATTTGGGCTATGACAGCAGTATAAAGTTTAAAATGCAACCTTTTGTGAAAGAAATAATCCAAGCGGGGTTCTCTGAGACCACTAAGAGACAATAGCAAAGTCCTGTCATAAACCAGCTATATTACTTTTGCATATTCAAAACCTAAAGACAACTTCAGATTTGCCTGATGTAGTGTTATGACCTCATATACAAATAATAGCTAGGCTCAAAGGACACTTCATAGGTTGCTAAGTGAAGGACTTTGAAGTTAGAGAATGCCAGATATTTTCTTCATTCTCAGTTCCACTCTCTATGTATCGCCTTTGTGGTGAATGAAGCCTGTATCCTTTCACTGGAGGAGAGAGAAAATTGTATGCATTCATACAATTAAAGACTGCATCATGATATGTGTATACAATGGGTATTTTCCTGGGGCAAAGAAAAGGCATTTCCCCAGTCCAATGATGTGCTTGCCGCTGATTTTTAGGCCTACCACAAACAACACATTAAAAAAGAAAGCAATGACATATTAAATCTTGTTAGCTTACCTAACTGCAGGAACCATCAACACGTCCACTTACAATAGTGCAGGAAGCATTTCAGTCACCACTCAAATGCAGATACTTCTGTGATGATACCTCTCACTCTCTTAACAAAGCACAAAAAATACAAAACAGCGTAGCACAGAAAGTAAACATGATGACACCCTGCTGAAGTTGCAGGAGGAAACTTAGATAGGCAATGGGAACTTGGTGAGGATGCTGTCATTAACATTTGTACTTTATAGTTTTCTAAGTGTTTTGTATACTTTACAAAGTGAATGACAGTAATCATAATAGAATTTTTGTCCCTTAGCATCTGTTTGGTCAGATAAAGTGGGAAAAATATTTTTAAAATTTTGTTTGAAAAAAAAAATTGCAAAATCCCCCACTTGATTTCCTTAAGGCTCAATCTCTGTGTCTCTTACTAAATCCATAAGATATGGGAGTGCCTAGTAACTAAGAAAATCAGATTACATGTTGTTGTTAAGTCTTTGTCTTCACACAGATTTGTGCAGCACAGAGTGTAATGATGAATCTTGGTTGGGGCCCTTAAAATGGTTAAGAATAATGAATGATCAAACATGGATTCAGGTGCCTGATTTTAGGCACTATTGTGAGGAAACATCATGCTGACTTTCCACTACCACATTAAAGAAAAGAATATTAATAACATTTTTTTCCAGACTGACATGTCATGAACTAAAGAAACTGGTCAATAGACTACAGTTGCTCTTCCTTTTCTACAATGTCCTTCTTCCCCCCAAATAAACAGGTTTTTTAGTTTCTCTCTCTTCAGTTTATTTTGTGGGTCCCAGAAGTATCTATCCAGCAGCTGTTGGAGGCTTAGATGGAACTTTTTCCCCCACCGGCATTTCTGCAGATTCTCCTGTGGCAAATTAATTTTTCCCTTGCACCTCCATCCATCAAAATGTTGTTTCTACCTTCAAAAAGGGTTGCTTCTCAAAAGAATCAGTAATTTCAGAATGAGTAAATTCCCTCCTCCTACTTTCATGCAGTCGCTGAGAGTTCTAGCAACACAGAAGGTTTTTTTTAATATAAGCAAAGGTAAATGAAATATGATTTGGGGTATTATCCACCAATGTTATCGTGTAAACCAAGTGACCGATGGAAAGAAACCACGTGATAAGGATCGTGTAGGAATTGTGACTTGATGTCTCAGGATAAGAGATCAATAGGAAGTCTCATCAGGCCGTCAGTATAGAGGTCTGCTGACCGCACAGCCTTCTTTTCCACAGCCATCTGGAAGTTCACAGGCTCCGTTAACTTCCAAGGGTAGATCATCGAAACAGGTGCATTGCCCTGGCAAGAAAGAAATACCCTGAGCAGAAACTGAAAAATACTGTGGGCAGTCCATGTGAATTCCTTTATCCTCCAACCTCCATTCCTATCAGAAATACCAGATTAGGTCATGCTCTGACCTGTTAGGTGGGGCAAAATTTATGCAGAACAAACTCACTATAGTTATTATGAAAGCCAGAAATTCTGAAATAAACTGGAAGTATTATTAGCTGTATAATGACTGTGATAGCAATGGGCAAAAGTAATTTAAACAATTCCATTAGCTCAAAAAGGACCTTAATCTTAATATAGAACACAAAGTCCAGAATTTCCACGCTCCCCTGCAAAGCTTCTGTTTGGAAATAACTGGGAAAGCTGAAGATAGTAAATTGTACCTATACAGAAAAGTACATCATATGAACAAATAAAATACTAAAGTAAATGTATGTTATAATTTTTACCATTTCTATAGTTGTTGTTATAGTTGTCTATTTACACTTCAATAAATGAAAGTAGCTCATTTTGTTGCCCCTGTTTTTCACACAACAAATTTAAATGTAGAAAAGCCCGTGTGCTTCTGACTGAGTATCAGAATCCACAGCACCTCTAGAGAGTCCCATTAAAATCCAAATATGGATAGGATAGAGCAAGCTGATGTCTGTTGGAGGGGGAGCAATATGACTTCATTGCCCTCTATCGCCATTCTTTTTTTTGGCTGCCTTGCAGTGAATAATCAACTGAACTTGGACGGCGTAGAGAAGTTGCTATATAGGCTGCTGAGCTCTACAGCTAGCAGACCTGCCAAGTCTTAAACACTGAGAAAGAGACATTTGTCTGACTTCTCTCACACTGTCCCATGTATTTTCAGAAAACAAGTCATGCACTTGCAGCTTTACTTTTGGGCCCCACAATTTCTGTTCTGCTTCATGATCCCTTGTGCCAGACAGACCTAAGCAACCTGATCTGTAATCTGTCAGTCAGCTCTAGTCTGGGCCATGGGAAATCATGGAGTGGGAGAGAAACTGCTGCATTGGGCTGCTCTTTAGAAGTGTAAATCCAGCAATCAAAAGGGCCCTGACAGAGACATATCTGAAACATGGACTCTCCGCCATTATGTGAGAGGATACGTGCCTCCCACACAACTCTTCCCCTTTTTCTTGTTCTGCAGTGACCTGACATGTAGGGTCACATGCACTGGGGCCTTGAAAAGTTGAAAGGTCTACAAAGCCACTATATAGCTGGGAAGAGTATGCTTCTTATATAAATATTATGACCACAGGTATAGGATTCACTCCTGTGCTTTCAAAAAGCACTAAACCTGTCCTCAAGTAAGTGTAAATAGATTGCAGGCAGCCTTCTGCAGCTAGAAGCATGTCCTGAGAGTTAGCTTTGAGACTTCATTTCATTTTCTTGTAATCAGAGCAACAGTCTCTTTTGCTGTGGTCTAGAGGGGAAATAGTCCTTCTAGGTTAAGTTTCTGGGAGCTCTCATGGATGCTGCTACCCATTACAGTCCTCTGTCATCTCCCCAGCACAGACCATAAGCAGTGGACGTAGCACTGAAAATCGTAGAAATAAATTGTCGAACAGCTGATATGGTCATCTCATTTTTTCTGAGTCTGTCTTTATGTCCTCTTTTGTAGTGTCCAATGAGTCTTCTGCTCTTAAAATGAATGCTAGCAAAGACAAAATGCACAGAAATTGCCCAGCTGTGAAAAGTTAGCATTAATGGTATAGCTGTGTAAAAAAACTTGGAAATAATTTTACATCTACCCAGCCACAAGTACTAGAAAAATCTGTGAAGAGCAGTGCTACAAATATTTTTTTGCTGGTGTGGAATACTGAGTATAGTCAATAGAGTTCCTTTACTGAAGTTTCCACACTTTCCTTTAGACACCACATTGGAGACAACATTGCAAGGGCCCATTCTCTCTTTTGAAAGCATGAGAGATGGTGAAAATACCACAGTATTTTGAGCTATGTTTCCTGGAATACATTTGAGCCGTGTTTCCAGGACATACTGGAGAGAGTCCAATGAAGGGCCACAAAGATGATTAAGGGACTGGAGCATCACACATACAAGGAAAGGCCAAGAGAGCTGGGACTGTTTAGCCTGGAGAAGAAAAGGCTCAGGGGGGATCTTATCAATGTATATGAATACCTGAAGGGAGGGTGCAAAAAGGACAGAGCCAGGCTTGTCTCCGGTGCCCAGTGACATGACCGGAGGCAGTGGGCACAAACTGAAATACAGGAGGTGCCATCTGAACAGCAGGAAACACTTTGTGAGGGTGTCTGAGCACTGGCACAGGTTGCCCAGGGAGTCTCCATACTTGGAGACATTCAAAAATCATCTGGACATAGTCTTGGGCACCCAGCTCTAGATGGCCCTGCTTGGGCAGGATGGTTGGACCGGATGACTTCCACATGCCTCTTCCAACCTCAACCACTCTGTGATTCTGTGAATTATAATACCTTTTTTTGTGCCTTAATTTAATTTCTTATTTTCTTGTTCATTGTGCTTTACTTTGCAGGGGGGAAGTTGGTGTTTGGTGTGGGGTTTTTTTTTGAAACTATGTGCTAGAAGTAATTAATTTCATTTCAGAAAGGAAGCCCCTTAGCTCTTTTTTGAGGACACCTAACTGTTGCATGTTCTGCAGGCTTAGAATAGCTCAGCAGATCTTCAGGAAGGTGCACTGCCTCTCTTTAATGTTAGTATGCTGCTTCCAAGAAACCAAGAGCATGTCTGCCTCCCATCACAGCAACGTGAGCTAAGCTGTAAATGCAAACGTAATATATGGCATTTGGAATGCCTTGTCAGCAATAGTCCAGGTATTCAGGGGCATTCCAGTGAATGCAGAGGTACTGAGAAAAATGGGAATTTGGGGTAGCCGTTACCCCAAAATCTGTGCAGTTGGTGGCAGCTGGAGAGAAATATTGGGGAGGCAGTTGAAGAAAAAGGTAGGAAAGGATGCCAGCTGGATTTCTGAAAGGCCTGTTTATTGCTGGCCTCTACCTGGCAGGTTTCTGAAAAGAGGAAGGCACAGCTTTGGGTAAGGGAACTGTGGAGGAAAGCAGCTGTTGAAAAATCACCTGGTCCAAAGATGAGGGGGTTGAAGTCTGAGATGTCCTAGGTGTGCACATATTGTGTGCAGAGGTATGTGCTATTGGTGATCAAGAGCAAGGGAGTGCAAAGAAGAGGAGTATGGTATTTTCTTCTCTACAGCTTGCTTCTTAAATTAACCTAAATGTTAGGGCAAATCAACAAAGACTGATAGAACCAATCAGTACCAGACGAGCTTTACCTCATCCAAGTCGTATAGCACACAGGAAAATCCATCAGGGTTAAGTCCCATCCAGTCTTATTTAAAAGTTCCAGATTTTTCCATCCAGACATTTCATCGCTTTGCTCACATAGACTTCCAAAGAATTTATCCTGAGGGGCTATTTCTTCTTGCATTGCAGTTACAAGGCATTAGTTCATGCACTGCCGGTATGTCAAAACGTGTAGCTGATAACTTGGTTACATCATTAGTTATTCCTACCTCAGGTGGAAAAAAAATAGCTGTCTTAAAGTGCTGCTCAATGTGCATGTTCTGCAGATTCTCACCGAGGGACCTGTGGTTACCTCAGCCTGATGATTGCTCTGCATTCTTCCAATGTAGACACCAAGAGCTGTTGAAAATAATTGAGACGCTTGTCAACAGAGTGGGAGACTGGACTTCATCAAAACTGTTTTAGTCTCCGGGACTGATGACCTTTTGATGGAGTTTGTTTTAGTCAGGAATTAAGTGTCCAATCCTGTATAGTGTGAAGCGCCTTCTTTGAGGTGCCGAGTATCCCTATTTTCTCTTGCAGTCGCTCTGGCGCTAAGCATCTCTGCCAAGGCACTGAGCACTTTGCAGAATAGGGCTTCAAACTGCTTTTGAAAGGAGGAACAAGGTTTTCACTTCTGTTTTTTTAACAATGAATTTAAATTTGAAATACAGAATTATTATGAGTAATCCTCTGTTCATCAAGAATGCAAGCTATAAAGGAAAGTCATTTAGCAGATCCAAACCAAAATCACTTCATTAGCTAGAACTGGGTTATAAAGGCAGCTACTTAAATGCAGGGAAAATACGTGCATATCATTTTGCAGAAAAGAAATTCCAAAAAGAGTGCAATTCCCTGATTGTCCTCTGCTATTAATATCAGTATTGTAATAATGATCATAATGCATAAAGAAAAATATAAGGTTTCTGAGTCGTTATATGTTTCCAATTTTTTTTTTTTTTTTATTGCTGTAAACTGAGCCAGCTGATGAACAGCCTCTAGGGAGGAGACAGGATCACCCTTGTTTCCTGTTCAGCCTTGCTCCAGCAAAAAGCTAATGAAAGAAAAGAACGTAATGGCCTTGCAACCCAGGTAAAAGGTTCAGAAGAGTTCGCAGGTCAATTGATTTCTAATCTTACTTTATGTTATATTTCAATCAAAAAAACCCACTCCAGTGTCATAATGCAAATGTATGTTTGGCAACAACACCCTGTTTTTATATAGCCTTTGAAAAGCAAGTGTAAAACCTCTCACAGCAGAGGGACACTGTATTTACGTACAGTGCAGCAGTGAGTGTTCTACACAATTTGAAAAATTCTTCTGTTTAGCTATGTGAATATGTGTGGTGATATATCAGCGTATATACGCACACACAAATATAATTCAAGGTGGAAATATTTAATTAACCTGTCTGTAAGCATAAACAGCAATTCTGCACTGAATACATTATCAATTAATTTACTGAAAATTGCACCATTGACCATTTCTTTACTGCACTATCTCAGCATGGAGAAGGGAGAGATATTAGTTGCATCACTGTAGAGCAATGAGATTTCTGTAAGTCGTGATCTGCTGGCATGTAATAACTCGATCTGCTTCATGCAGACAAAATATATTAAAAGTATGGACGAGTGAAGTTTGTGCCCCAGGGAGAAGGCAAGATAATGCATTGAAATTGTTCAGAGGTAGTTAGATGCCTAATGGTCTAATATGTGAGCTATGTGAGGTCTGGGGTCTGGTTCTCATAAATTCTGGCTAGACTGATCCTGTAATTTCAAGCAAAGGATAAAAGCGTTAACCAGAGTCATCAGTGTTCAAGGTCCATGATGCTGGATATTATTCATGTAAAGATTCAAGAAAAACACTAAAAGGAAAGCTCTGGAGCATATGTGTTTGTATGTGACAATATACGTATATATAAAAATATGTGCTATATTCTTTGTGCTTGTGTGTGTGTGTGCGCGCGCACACGTGTGTGTAGATATATGCACAGAAACATGCACACAGTACATGTATACATTAGCATACGTACAGTTACACAGAAATTAAGCTAACAACTGAATAGCCAAAATAAGGGCTTTTTGCTGTGTGTGTTTTTTGTTGTTTTTTTTTTTTTAAATCTGGTAAGCCAGTTAATCTATGGAAAGACAAAATGCTAGATCTCATTTTACTCCTGCTACTTTGTAATATACATTTTATATCAACAGCATTTTTACACTTGGCATCTACAATCTTTTTTTAAGATGACTTGTGTTAATACATATTAGCTTATGATTACAGCAAAACACTGTTAATGCAATGCTGATACACTTGGTTTCTCACTTTATACAGCATATTAAACCAGTGAGGTCACTCCAGTGGCTGAATAGTCGCCACTAGAATTGTGTATTATGATTCCTGATAAGCGCATGAATGTAGCATAATGTTGCCTTAATTCACGCTTATAATTTTGCATCATCACTGCACACCAATCAAGAATTTACTGTCTCAAAAATTATGGCTGTAGAATTGAAGCAAAATGGCAAGAACAAATCATAAAAGCTAGCCCTTTTACACAACTTGCATGACACAGCATAGGTATTACAAATACACTGGACTCCATAGATTTAATTTAACTTCATTGTTTCCTTAATCAGTGTTCAAGTCATATTTGTCCTGTGGCTTTCTAGTATTATAAAATGTAGTCATTCTATGACTGTAAGGTGGTCACCTGGACGTTACCATGGATTTCCCTAAATCTTTGAATGGGAATGGAAAGAATCTCATGTACACCTCCCTACCTCCATACAGAACGAGCTCTCACCAGCTCCTTGGGCTCTGACCACTTTCTTCTCTGGACTCCAAAGAGTTACACCTGGGGATCGAAGAGATCATATGGTGGCACAGGGATTCTTATCCCTTTCTTGATAATATGGTCATCTTCTCTTTCTTCCAAGTGCATCCTCATTTAAGAACTCTGAGTCTTTGTCTTTCTGAGTGTGCATGATTTGCAAATGTTTTTAGTAACTGAGCTGAATATTCTTTTGCCTTGATATATACATTTTAAATTTAAACAGAGGACAGGATAGGAAAGAAAATCAACAAAGCAAGTTGTTACATTACTTTCAAATTTTTTTCTTTGTCCGTGATATATCCCTGTTTGCTCCTTTCCTGTTCTGTAATGAAGTATTCCCTTGATCAACTCGCATAACATCCTCCATATTCTTTGATGCCAGACATCTATCTGCATAGCGTGAGGCCTTCTTAGATGTACAAAAGACTGAGGGGGAGTTGAAAGGGGCTAGAGGATGAGTATTGCATGTTACACTGCCCCCTCAGAATTCAGTTAGGTGCATTCAGAGGGTATGATCCGTTTCTGCAGTGTTGTCACCTGTGTGCCAGATTTACAGAAGAAGTGCTGAGACTTTCTCAGCAGGGTCCAGCGGGGAGGGAGCTGGAGGTGTTCTGGTTCTGTGCAACTCCTTTCTCTCCCATCTTGGGATTGTGGGACAGAGACAATTTAAAGAGTCCTGTAAACACTGCTGTTTCTCAGCTGGTCCTTTGAGGGTTTCCTGAGCATGGTTATGCACTATTTTGAGCTTAAAATGCTAGATTTGTAGAAAAAATGTTGGCTCTCCTGGAGACTTGCTCTGGTTCAAAATCTGCACCCCTTTTTGAAAAGAGTGCCGCTTTTAACATTACTTAATGTAGCTTTCTATATAACATTTCCACATGCGTTTTCAATTATTATTTTGAAAATTACAGATTTTTTTCAACCCCTAATTACAGGGCAATAACACACCCATGTCTATTTGACTGACTCATTTGGATGATTGTTCTGACAAAAGCAGAGCTCATCTGGCAGTTTTATAAGGCAGAACTATCCAAAACTGCCTCTAATTTTAAGCTTCTCAACTCAAACCTCCGATTTGCACATGCAAAGATCCTAAACACATGCAAACTATGCAGTTATATGTGTGACTACTTGACCTGTGAAAACAAATTAGGATTGTACCACCTGAAAATTAGAGGTCAGATTAATGCCTTTTGGATAAACGGCCCCTCGAAATTTTAGTAGTAAGTTTTATAAAGCAATTGCAACTATCTAGAGCTGCTTTTCAGTGATTAAATGAGTTATTAGGTGGAAAATTGGCAGACTAATGAGTAATTTGAGACACTAAAAACTCAGCTTGCGTTGGCAGGATTATGGAAGGTTTTGATATTTTCAGAAGATGTTGTAAAAGCTCACACAGTTGACCCAAAATCAAATATGCTTGAGATATTAATGTATTTTTTCCTGTGTGACCCTGTAAAACCTGTTAGTTTCCCAAAATGCAAGAGGGAACATGGATGCTAAGTACAAAATAACAAATCCAGACCCCCGTGCTATTTCCAAGATTAGCGGTATTTGTGTATTGTCTTCTTTCTGTCTGCCTAATTTACTCTGAGGAGAGCAGAGACTGTACTGCAATGTATAGGGGGTACCAGAATTCCTTTACGTTCCAGTGTTTTGCGCCTTCCAGGTAATGGATCAAACAGGCAGCACACAGGGACAGCATGACCTGTGAATACTTACAAACCAAAACACAGCTGGCAGGTCTAATTTTAGGTTATTTAGCCTTGATCATGTCCCTTTAACGTATTGAATGGAAAAAGAAAGGCGTTTAAAGTACAGGAAACATCACAGAAGTCCAGTTCCAAATTCTTCTTTAAATAGAGCCTCTACATTGATGTGCCTTTCCTAGACTCTGGTTTTGTTTAATTTTTGTGTGATTTTTTTTTTTTTAATGCGTGTGAAATTTGCCAGGTCAACAGCCCTGGAGACAGAAGTCCCCTATCAACAGAAAGGTTACGGCAATGAGAAGTGGCAATTTGCATTTCCTACAATGACTTGCTGGTGTGCCAGAGCCCTGACCTAAAGGGACCACCTTTAAGCTTGAGAATGTAGTTTAGTTTCCACACCTCATTCACAGCTTGGTCTTAGACAAATTGAGAAACAATAGGATTTATTTTTATTTTCTATTGAATCTAATGGGAGGAAGATGGGGCCTCAGACCTTGACTTTTCTTAGTATCATTTTGTATGACTTTTTGTAATTTTTTTTCCAAGATGATAAAAAGGCTGGAGATTTCCACGCAGACATGCAATAGACAGATTGCCAGAATTACCAAACTGCACTTTTAAAAGCAACGTTTAATTACTTCTCCTACAGTGTTCATTATTCAAACTGTTTTCTACAGGAGGCAGTTTATATCTCCCAGGTCTCAAAAAAATATGTTTCTACGCAAAAAGGCCTTATATTTCAGTGAAGGTGGCTCCCTGTCTTAAAAACGTACATACAGACAATTTTGAGGGAACGTCATGCCTAGAAAGCTAATTCAGTGTTCTACCAGATCATGATACTGATTTGGTACTTTTAATTACAAAGAGTGCACAAAAGCTTTTACAAAAGCTTTCTTGGAAAACAAAATTTCTGATAGAACTATTGTTCTATTTGTGATGATTTTGCTTCCTTAGTTTTCTCTTTTGTCATGAAATTTGAGAGATCTGCTTGCCGTTCTTTTGTTTGTTTTTAAAATCTTAATCTCTCAGTTAAGCATCTTATTTTTTTAGTTTACGTTCCTTTCATTTTTTTTTAATTCCTCAAAATGTAGGTGTATGAAAAGCAGAGTATTCAGAGTAGACAAACTAACTCTAATGTACAGCGTTGATCCCATCTTGTAAGCATACCAGCCCTGGAGAGAAATAAAATCTAAAAAGCCACTTTGCTATCAGCTTGTATAGCCCACTAGTACTGAAACATGAGAACATTTTGCTGTGCGTTACTGCGTTACCTTGTCCTACCTACAACCCACAAGCTGATCCAGCAGGAAACACTTCAGTTCTGTCAAACCTTTCATTCCTAGTCTAATGGATTCTTTCCTATGGTCAGATGCCTTCCAACCTTCCAGGAAGGAAGTCAGAAAGACTTTCCCAGAATCTGTGTTATAAGATCAACCCAGAACCCAGAAAAATGAGAGATGATGAAAAGCTATGTGACTTCACTCATGTGTCCAGCCAGTTCAATCCAATCCACCGAAATTAAAACTTACTACATGTTTTCCTTGACATTTTCAGATCAGTTAGGCCATTTCAGGTGATGGTAATCTTTGAGTGTTTGTCAGTTCATACAGGTAGAAGACAGAGGCCAGAAACTTTGCAGGCTTGTGGAGTGGGTAGACAGAGAAAGCTCAGCTTGCAAACTCTCCAAGTTGTCATGAACTACAAAAAAGGAATATTGTAATTTTGCCAAATGCGCTTGTATTGTTCTTTTGGTCTCCATTTTCTCTTTCCCTCAATAGAAAACCCCGGGTTGTGCGTAGTCCTCCTATGGTCAGATTGAAGGAATGGGGCTTCAATTAATGCTGCTTAGTGATCTATGAAATGCAGTGCAATGGAAACAGTACCTCTGAGACAAAGTATTGTGTTAGACTTTTAAAGTAACAGTATTCTTCTTACTGAGAGAAAATTATCCAATGGTCAAGAAGTATCTTAACTGCTTTGACTACTTGTGTTAATTGGCATTTGCTCTGCCCTGTAGAGCCAGGCTCCTATTAGAGATCCTGGGTTAACAAACTCTTGTTCAGAGTCAGCCCTAGTGAGTAGCTAATGGAAAAGCAGGGAAAGTAAACAGAGAAAACTGTTCGCAAAAATTATACCGTGTTAGACAAACAAGCTAAAGTTTTCAGACAGCTTAGAAGTATTATAAAGATATATACAACAGAAAATACTTGATCCAATTAAAAGGTCCTACAAGTATCTTACACATTACTTATTTACATTACATATTTAATGAGCTCTATTTTAAAGTAATTTTCTTAAAATAAAAAGCCAAGATCTATAGAAACTGCCCATCTTAGAATTGTAAACGTTTAGTTTCTGATCCTGAGATACAGTGTGTGCCAATAACTGCAGGATAGAAGAACAGGCTCAGACACAATGTCCTGTACAGGACCATTAAGAGGCAGCTAAAATCTCAAGAAAAATTTCAGGCAAAATAGATCAGGAAAAAAAAGAAGCATGGTGCACATTATTTAACAGTGTTAAATAATTCTGGAGACCTTTTCTTTGAACAGCTTTAGTGCTCCCATTTGTGAGAGGGGGGGGATTTGAAATTTGGCAGGTGAATGTTAGGAGTGTGCTTTTGCTTCCCTTATAAAAATGTGACAATTTGGCCACGGTTTAAGTCTTAGCAAAAAATCACAGTTCACAGATGCTTATTGAAGACTTCCTGGGTTTTGATAGCTAAACCTCCAGAAATTCTGTCTTAAATAGCCATAATCGTGAATCCCACAGCACCTCGTGCTGATGAGACTGCACTCATGCTGTAGAGGGACTGTGTGTACTGTTGCAAGGCTGCTTCAAAGTGCCTGAGATGAGAGTCATAGCCAGGCATCGAAACAACGAACTATTATCCCATGCCTAGGAGTCCTTCTGATACCCAGGACTGTGGTGGAGGAAGCTGCCAGAGCAAAATGTAGAGGGGACCAAAGCCGTCCAAGAGAGAAAGATGTAGCTGGTCACACTGATTGAGGTACTGTGAAGCAAAGGAGGAGATGAAGGGGGGCTGGCTAAGCAAGGAGGCTGGCACTACACTGGGAATTGAGGAGACTCCAACTGTAAAGGAATGGAGCTGGAGCACTGGGAGAAGGTGACTGAGAATTAACTGGGCTAGGAGTGGGCTGGAAAGAGGCAGCTGCTGGGACTTGGTCCCTGGGACTGGAGTGTGATGAGGGAAATGATGGGGAAAGAAGAAACATTGGGGCCAGTGAGGTGGATGGTAGAGATCGGATG
Organism: Buteo buteo; assembly: GCF_964188355.1. NCBI lineage: Eukaryota > Metazoa > Chordata > Aves > Accipitriformes > Accipitridae > Buteo > Buteo buteo. The sequence continues at coordinate 34,738,430 of NC_134176.1, read as the reverse complement.
AAGAGCTGGGACCTGACTCCTTAGCTGCATTTGGCTGCAAAAAAGGAGCCTCACATTGTTGCGCCCCGTTGAAGGCTTTTTGGAAGGCCAGATGTTGGAGGCAAACATTAAGAGGGAAATGCCAGCCGGCTTTACGTTACTCCCCTGTGGTCCTTCTTGCCACATAGGTGTGGGATGTGAAGGAGACAGGCGACAGCACCCCGTGCTCAGTCCCTGGCCTCGGGAGGTCCACCGCGATGGAGGAGGACTGGCTCAGAGGAAGCCCTGCTCCGAGCTGGAGCAGCGCGTGCTCCCTTGTTCTGTGGGGGGTGCTGCAGATGCCAGCATGTACAGGCTGGAGCATGTTCGGTACAGATGGAGTCTTTGAAGAATTTAGCTGACAAACTCTTAAATGTCTCTACTGAACTAGTGCTAATTGAAAATTTTCAGAGGTTTATAGCTTGGCCAAATGTGGGTGGATTTTCAAAGAGATGGCAAAAGGCACATCCCCGAGAGCAGGGCCATCCCTTCTCCAAATGTTAGGCTTCTGTTCCAAAGCACGCTCTCCTCAATTAAATATAGCGAGAAACAACATACCAATATTTTTCTTCAATTTCATTTTCAGAAATGGCTGAATCATTTTTGCTAAAACTTTCCAAAATAATTGAGGCCTGGGCAAACATTCTGCAGAGTAAATATCAACTTGGAAAGTGAAGTTTAGCAAATGGAAATACTGTCTTACAAGAGGAATACCTGTTCTGCCTATAATAGACTGAAAGGGCAAATTTTACGAGTCCTTTCCCAGAAATTAGGAAGAGTGGAACTGGTAGTAAGTTACTGCAGATTTGCAACAGTGTTCATGAGGCCAGAATTTGTCTTAAATGCACACCTCATACTGATTGAAATGCTTACATGGGTTAATTCAGTGCAGATATTGGTGAATGATTTGCCTGTATGGAAAGGTTACTTCTGTGATGTTGCCAAATGTAGTGAGGCTTTGGCAGTTACATAGTGATAGCAAATCACCCAGTCACGTAAATTAATGTTGCCTCAGGGCAGCTTTAATTTGTGTACCTAACTTGCTCAAAATATTTCTAAACTTTGCACTGTAGAGTCGGCATGGTTTACCCATTCAAAGTATGTCCCATCCCCTCTCTCTTCACCCTTGGACGTGTTACTAACTCCTGTTTTTTCGTAACATACTGACCAAGTGCCCCTCTGCATTGTCAAAACTTCCAGCAGGTGAATATCGGCTTTGCATTCATGTTTACAAAAGAGCTACACATTATTTTATTGTTGCACCCAAACAAATCTAACTAACTCAAATTCTAACCAGCTGCATTAAAGCAATGATACACACTGTTGAGGCTGCTGGAGAAACATTGCTTTTTGACCTATAGCTAGAATACTTACCTTTATGTCCCATCCCCCCCCTCCTCCTATTTTACAGAAATGGTGGATAATACATTTCCCTTGGGGAGGATTTAAAAGCATTTTGTATTATGATGGCTAACATGTAGGCTCCTATCACTGTGGAGATGAATAAATGAAAGCTTACTTTCACCAAAACAAAACTTACTTTCCTCTGGGTAGCGAGTTCCAAATTAGAGTAGGCATCAATGTGACTGTGAATTCACACAGTAACTTCTGCATTACTCACCTAATTCAGGTGGTGGGAAGCAAAGGACACTTCTGCATACTGGATGCCATAGACATAAACCTGAGATCCATGAATTGCAGTCTGGGCCACCAAAGGTGCACCCAAAATTGGCAAACGCTTGGTGTGTCCATTGGAATCCCAGAAACCTGGCAAAGCCATTGACCTCAGAAGCTAGTGATGTTCAGCTGAGAAGTGACCATAATATCACCTGCGTGAAGTAGTAGTTGTCCCAGTTTCTGTGCTATCAGATTCTTTTATCTGGCAAACCAGAATGAGGGAAGTGCTCCACCAGCTTCTGTCAGCAGTATGTTACTATCACAGGTGGAACTGGAAAAGTTATTTGGGAAACTGGTAGAAGCTTCGAAGAGAGACACACAGAAGCAATCAGTGAAGAGTAACAGGCGGGTATGGATTTTATATGCAATTAATCGAACGGTTCCTTATATCGTGCCAGCTGCATGCTAGAAAGTACAAGTAGGGAGCTCCAGCCGTGGCTTCACGTGGAGAGCTGTACATGAGACAAAGGTCTCGGCTGGAGTTTAGGGAACATGTCAAGCTTTTGTACATGGACTCTGGGAGCTCTCCCTGTTCCAGTCTGTATTGTGCTAATAGTCCTTAACCCTAATGGAACATTACATGTTTATTTTGTTAGGGGGAAGGAGCTGTAATTCATTGTGACGTCTAGCAGAAAAAATTTGCCCATATAGCCGTAAGTATATTACTAACCTTAAGAAAGGCTATGTGAGGTAACTATAAGAAGTCTGTCGCAAAGAAAGGTTCCTTACAGTTGCTCAGAAAGTAGTACAGCTTAAGGTATTTTATACCAGCCTATAAGGCACTAGATTTAAATTGGTGTGCAGTGAAACATTTAAATATACTATAGCAAATGAAATATGGTCCAATAGGTTTTTTATGGTCCGGCTATGCTTTTTCTTTTCAATCACTAGCCTGGGGCGAACAAGTCGGCTTTAAAATGTCTATTTTAGCTATGCTTTTATCACCTCTGTCTTTTAGGAAGTTTGATTTCTTTTTTCATTTCTTCTCTTTGATAAAAAGGAGCTGAGATCTCTGAATGGGTTATTTATCTCTTATGTTTAATCTATTTACCTGTCAATGGACATGCTGCTTTAGAAGTGTTTTATATTACTAATTAATTTAATTTCACATACTGTACTTCATGTTAACACATTTTCTATTATACACTATAATGTGATACAGGGCCCTCCCTCAACAACCTTACCTTAAAGCTTTAATTGCTTTCCTCTAAGCCTCAGCTCATGTTTGATTTATCTGATTTCTTTGTATAAAGATTCCCTGGTTTACAACGTGTACACAAGTCATTAAATTGGTGTTGATGTTTATCTAGCAAACTTACCAATTGGTGATAGTATACATCCTTTTATGAATTTATGACTGGGCAATAAAGAGAAGTGTCAGAAGTCCCATTGTTGCCTCTGTTGGGTCACTCTGTTAGTTTACGTTTAGAAAGACAACATGAGCACTTCCACTGACTTACACAGTGAATTGAAGGATTGATGCCTGCAGTCAAAATCTGTTATGAATTTCTAGCCATGAACTGATTTTTTTTTCCTTTTTTGAGGGGAAAAGGTGAATAGATTGGAGAGGATGAAAGGGGTAAGACAGCTTGAGCATATTTGAAGGCAGTGTGGACTTCATCTGAGATACATTGTTGTTTACATAGAGGAAAAGCTGAACCAAAATGCCAGATCCCCCAGCTATGTGAAGTTCAGAGTCTGGATCCAAGTTCTGCAGCTTGAATTCTCTCTGGCTCTCAAGAACCTAAATGTAGATACCACATATTAAAATGCATGAAAATGAATGATAGTAAATAATCAATGTAGAGTGGGAAATCTGGTCCTTTGATCTGTCAGGTTTCATCACATAACACAAGCATAAGGACATATGGTATTTTAAAGTTGCATTTGAAGAGATGCCTACGCTGACTTTTATCCTTATTTACAAATAGTCGGCAATAAAGGCTGTAATCTCACAGATAACACTATGGATGTGCATAAGTCTTCTTGCACAGAGTTCATTTTAGGATTGAGATGTGATTAATATAGCTAGGAAACATTTGGAAAATGTATGCGCACTTTTGAATGCATTAAGTGAGCCCAATATTATAGCTCTTAAGCAAAGAGTAGGTAGATGTATTTATCTCTACAGGTTTGTTTCACATCCAGAAAGCTGTATTGTTTCTGCAAAACCTCTTCATTTGCTATTTCATTGTTACATTTACTTCCCACTCATTAAAGCTCCATCCTGCTTTCCTTACGTATGGATGACGTCTGTTGGCTTCAGTGAGAACTAATTGTACATGAGGCGAAAGGATTCAAATTAGGATCACCAATATATGACCGCATGGAAAAGGAATCATGAAATTTTCTAATTCTTTTTAGATGCAAAGCAACTTATGAACAAAACCCATTGTGGCTGATTCTCACAAGCTTAAAGCATTGTGAAAGAAAAATTAAAATGGGCAAGGCTAATTAATTTGCTAAAATCCATTGTTAATGCGGTGTTTTCAGTTCTCCTGAATGCTGCTCTCATGACATTTGGTGTCTTTCTAAAGAACCATCCCAGCTGTAAACATCTTTTTTTCTTTCCTCTGAGAATCTAAACTTCCATTTAAAGAAGAAGTAAATTCCTAGACCTCATGATTAAATAGAAAGTTTGGAAGTCAGACTCATATGCTCCTTAGACATTAAAGGCAAATAAAAATTGGCCTGTACTCTTCTTAAGGTCCTTTTCTAAAGCGTCATGATTTTTAACTTTTTTTGAACTCCCATGTTGGGTTGTTTGGGACGCGGGAAGGGGTAAAAGGGCGAGAGATTTGGGGCTTTTCAATATTTGGGATTAGCAAGGAACGAGCGGCTGCATGGCTATCCTAAAGCCTTTTTAAAAACCGCTTCACATATAGCGGAAGAGACGGTATCAGCTGGCAAATTGCTGCTGTATGAAATAGTAATCAAAAGATGTGACAGAAGCTACGAGCTCTCTCGACCGACCCTGGCAGGGCTTACGCCGTTGTGGGGTTATGGAAAAGCACGCCTGTAAAGCTCTGCCACCAAGGACCTCGGCCCACGAGCACTTGCTCCCAGCCCTGGCATTTGCTGCTGTGAAGGGCTCCGTTGACTTCGGCTGCTCCGAGCGCTGCTCCTCGTAGGGCGAGCTCGCAGGATCGGGCCCTTGGATGATACATGTAGGACTCTGGAAGACCAGCTTTTACTGCTCATATGTTTGGCAGGCAGATTTGATAATCAGTGCTGTTCTAGAACCTTACACCATCTCAGTGAATATAAATTGATGGTGTAAAGCAAATGGGCAACTGGCGGGAAGCCAAACACGGAGGGGAGAGAAGACGGTTTATTGTTGAGAGGGCAGCCCGGTGTTCTACAGCAGAGCTTTCTGTTCACAACAGCTCTGCAGAGCTGCTGAGTTCGAGTGTGGCCTCTGAAGTGTATGAAATAATAACAGTTTTATTTCTCCTGACACAAGCACGGAAGCTGTTTGCTGCCACCTCAGAACTGTTACCCTGCAATGCAAAAGTACCAACAAGGCAGGCTGGATGCAATGTTATTATAAACAGTGCCGCAGTAAACTTCAGGAAAAGCCCATTATACGGTGATAGCCTGTTTGTCAGGAGAAAAGTTCACTAATGTATATGGAAGCAGAGCTCCTCATTCGCTGATACGTCTGCATCTATTTTGTTGCACTTTTACCTTTATTTACTGTGCAGGTGTTGCTGAGAATAACCTCGGAAAACACAAAAATGCAGGAGGCCTCATATTCAGCTAGTTTAAATTGGCAGAGAAATGGTGTCAATTCAAGGCAGTTGATGTTATGGTCCATTGTTTATTATTGTGTTTTAATATGTAAGGATGGGAGGGGTAGGGAAGGAAGTATGTTTTCTCTGTGGTTGCTGTTTTATTACTGTAAATCACTCAATGAAAGGTGCATTTTAAAAAAAGAGATGAATGAATGACGGCAGGAAAAAAATGAACATATGTACACGATAGAATTAAATTCTATTTTAACTCTAATTTGTGCTCACATGCAATCAATTACAGTGATATGAGCTGAGAATTTCAATGAGGCCACAGGGAGTTTGGCACCCATTTTTTATTTTGTTTTCATGGGATTAGCACCCCTAAACCTAAAACTTTTTTGAAAATCAGCCACAATGTCAGTCCTTCCAAAGTGTCCTAATTCCTTCTGTTTGTTTGTTTAGTTATTCCAGGAATTAGTCTGTGCTCAACAGAAATGCAACTACTACCTTATGTAGTAGGAAAAATATCATCATTCATCATTCATAGATCTTAAATGCCTTTCTTATAAAACTAGAGGACTTTGCTCTCCCTGTGCTCTTAAAAATCTAATTGCTGATTGAGGTGGTTTTTTCTTGATGCAGAAACCTACTGCTGTTTTCTGTAAGCTCATCCCCGGATTCAGTTGGCAGCTATGCGTTTTTCCTCCCATATGACCTTGGGTCGGGCACTACGTACCTCTAGGCCTCTCTTTCTCTACCCCAAAACAGCTTCTTTTTGTCCTTCTTGCTTTCTTTTTCCAGGGAGTGATGTAGTAAGGTTTTCATTGCTTGTGGTCCCTAACATTCACGAAGCAATTTGAGATCCCTGTCTGGAAAGTATTCTAAATACACAAAAATATTATTTTAAGTTACTGTAATTCTTCATCTTTATTTACTGGCAAGTTGCTTAAGCTAACAGATGAAAATGGCACAAGTCTTTTGTAACGCTGCAGAGCACTTTGAAACTTTTTCTTCTGAATTCCAACAGAATCTGAAAATTTTAAAACCTGTAAAGGAGATCTGCCAACTTCACCACTATGTACTACCAAAAAGTGGAATAAAAGAAGGATTCAAGCTTGGCTGCTTCATTCTTTTAATTAATTAAAAATAAGCCAACTTGTTAGCATTTTGGTGAGGAAATCATTGTTTGTAAAAAGCAGGTATGTTATGCAAATCAAGTGATTTACTGAGAGTCAGTTCTTACTTCCAATAACTAGATGAGCCAACTCAACTGTGGCTAGAAAGCCAAGAAAACAGCATATAGATTAAGATTACTCAAAACTTTTGTTCCTGCATTATTTAAAAGAGATGCAAATTCCACCACTTTAGTAATGCTTACAAGTAAAGGCCCAAATCTTGCTTCTTCACAGCCGTTTAAGATACAGGGCTGAAGAAATAGAGCTTTAAAATGCCATAGGTATCCATATTTGACTTTGTAGCTTCTTCTTACCATGTAACAAGGCCTGTGATAGCTTTCAGCGATTGCAGTTGGGATGAGTGGCCTCCTGTCTTGTCAACTTACTTTGCAGATCCAGTAGAGGCGTGTTCATCACAAAGATGGAAAAGATAGGCTTTTCAAGGCTCAAAAATTAATTTTAAAACGATGTCGCTCTTCCTATGTGGAATGGATTGAGGTAGAAGGCCAGGTTGTAATAGATCTGTCTGCAGTTTGCAGGAGAGGATATTTTTAGCGTCATTCAGGTAAAAAAGAAAGAAGAGAGTTAATTCTTTAAAACCTAGGTAGAATTCAGATTTCTGGACTCCTTCATAAATACTTTTAGAGTTGCTTGTAAGGATGGATGTGCAGATTGACCTGCTGTTTGCTATGGAAGTCACACATTCATTTCCAAAACTGGCGTGTGGGTAGGAATGTAATATCAATTTATCTGTTTACTATTGAGGTTCTTCTCCTATACCCACCTCCAGAATATCTGGGAGCCCCTGGGCGTTACATCTTCTTTGCAGTGAAAAAAAACCTTCTCCTCTTCAGCTGTTTCTCCCTGCTCAGTTTTAGGGAATTAATTATTATACGGTTGCCATCTATTCTGAAAATTACAGGATAATCCCAGCTTTTGAACACCATGTCTGAATCTCAGTCTCCACTTGGGCAGGACACATGGTGTGAGAGACAGCTGCTAAAAACTGTGCAGCTATTACAGTGTGTCAGTTTATAAGCCGCGAAGTGGATGTACCAGCTCGCAGATTGTTGGTAGGAGTGTGGTACTTTGTTATAAATATATTCTATTGATTGTAAGGAGATTTTATTAAAAAACTATGCAGAAGAAACGGGCAGTAAAAGATCAAGTAAATTACTTGGCTTTCATTTCAGGTTGCCTAATCTCTTAAGGGTTTATGGGGGCTCCACAAGCTCCCAAAACACTCACACAGGTTAATCTTGCTTAGTGATAGTGGATAGTTGTGCACTGGATGTTCAGCAGGATGGTGGTCTCAGGGGAGGGCATCCAATATATGTGGAAGGGTCAACAGGCTCCATTAAGACCATATCTTAAACACATTTAGGTGACTAAAAATGCAGATGAGCAGCTTGTCAAATTTTCAGAAGTAACTAACTACATTGCATGCCTAGCTCCCACTGAGATCAGGTGAATTAGCCACCTAACTCCTAGTCTGTTTTGTTGTACTTACCTTCATCTTTAGGTGTCTAAATGTTTCTACACTGGCACCAAACACTTCTTGCTTCTTTTCAGATTAACAGCAGCTCAGGGCACCTATCACATAGCGAAACAGTACACCCTTCTGAGAAAACCACTTTGGATCAAGGCCTTCTAATGTGTAAACATTACACATTCTTTTAACATTTTCCTAGTAAATATTTTTTAAATGTTACAGATCTATGGCAGATGTTGCTATCTACTGTTTCCTAAGCATGTATGTACTGGGTTGTGTGCATGTATGTGTGTTTTCATGCTTTTTCCTTTTTAAGCCTGTGGAAATTGGCACCTTGTGCTCAGTGGCAGCAGTAGGAAGAACATTGGCGCATAGTACACATTGTTACACCTAAGACTGCTGGCAAGTTGTGGAAATAAAAAGAGAAATGGGGGGAAAAAATGTGAGAGGAGCCAGACAACTGAGATTATAAACTACCTGCATTTATTTCCAGAGGCCTTTTAATCCTTTCTAAATTCTGGGGCTTATGTATAAATACGTTTAAACTCTACAGAGGAACTCTGAATCAAACAGAGGTGTCCAGCTGGTGGTCAAACCCCAGTGTGATTCCATAACCCTTCCTTCCCCAGCATTCCCACCCCAGCCCTGCTGAGATCCAGCAGCTCGGTCCCTCCAGCCCTGGGGCTTGCTGGCACCCACACCTCCTGCTCTAAGCCCCTGCCTGTTCCCCAACCACCCTTTGCTAATGACCTCCCCCAGTTCCATTTTCCTGCTCCAAGGTCTCTCCATGAGGTTGAGCTAAATCCTCTTCAAAAACAAACCCTATGTCTTGCTGTATTAGCATCCCCATTTCTCCCCACCCCAAAAGCACCCTGCAGAGCTACTGCCTTTCCCATGTGTTTGCCATCTCCCCCCACATACCTGAGCTGCTCTTCAGAAGCTGGATAAATGTAAATGTAATCATAATCATAGCACATGAAATGAGAGGCACAAACACTAGTACATGGTTTCAAATCAGACATAATGCTTTCTCAGATGCCTTATTCTTTTTAGATCCATGTTCTACTGCCCCTTGTCCAAGAAGACCATTTTAATTCAGAGCCCTCTCCCTCCTCCTCCCCCTCCCCAAACCTTAAAACCTCATCACTTCTGCTCTAAACCTCATAACAGCGACCGCTAGCTTGATATATCAATATTGACTACTAGCGGTCCCTTCTTACTTCCTATCACCTGTTAAAAGCTCTTGTCTCCTCAGAGAGACAAGGCTGCAGGTCTTGCTTCTGTCAGGAATTTCAAAACCCTGTACACAAGTTGCCAGCGTAGAAATAACCAACTTGTGTAGGACCCAGAGGCAGAAAAGAGGACTTCCCAAGAAGAAGATAGCATGTAGCCTTCTGTTCTAGCCTGACCGGGACAACAGCAAAACAAAATCTATGTATAGTTTAGAAAGTGGATATCCTTTGAAGAACTGAGCTGTAGCTTTCCTTTGCAGAATTTTGGAAATGTTTGTAAATCTATGTAAATTCATGGCTTAGAGTTCATCTTTGAGGTTTTGAGTTCAGCCTTGGTGCGAGACTTAGCCTGAACCATAGCAGTTTCACCTAGTTGCCACATGAAAACATCAATTGCAGCACTGCACCCAAAAGTCTTACAACGTTTGCCAAAACTTGAATGAACCCTTCAACAAACCTGGCCTTAACTATGAATGGTTCAGGCTTTCGTTATTAACATGGTGTCTTTGTACTACAAAAGTTGTTGCAGCCATTGCATTTGCTTTGCAAATTCAGTATATATATATATATATATATATATATAAAACCAGCTAAGTACAAATTAAACCATGTATATTAAAAATTAAAACATAATCCCTTATTTTGTGATGACTACTTTTCTTTCCTTTTAGTAAGTCATGAATATTTTCTGGCAAGATATGTCACTAGCTTATAACTTCATTAAGCTGCAGACCATACCTTACCCTTTCACTAGATCCCTGAAAAGAACTTTTGTGTGTGCCAAACAGATATCCACTTGGTCTGTGGCTCTTGAAAGGTAAATTGCCAAGTTCCAGCAAGCAAATTAAGAGGTGCAATGAGAGCTAGCTGTTGCATTCTATCAAACCCTGCTACTGAATGTGTTGAAAAGCTTGCCCAGAGCCATGGCCTCACATATTTATGGTATGAATGGGAGACTCTTGGAGCTATGTATTGCCATAGTTCCCATTTCTTTTGTAATAAACTAGCTCAGCAGATGTAGCTTAGGTAAAAAGGAAATTCAAAGTCTCCTACTCAGAGAATAACCAAAACAAAGTTCTCTCTCCGGTCCTCTGTCTATGAGCCAGAATCAGAGCCAGACCTTACTTGTACTGATTAGTGTTTTATTCTGTGTGTAACCCAATGAAACTCAAAGGGTTCTCACATGGAAGAAAGTGCTGCTCAATAGTGCTGTGTAAGTATTACTGTCAGAATATGGCACGAAATATGTTAAAAAAAATCTAACTTTCGGTTTGTAACACAACACAGATTAAATCATAGCATTAGTTTTCCAAGTCAGTTCATCATTCTCTTGGTTTATAAGTTTTGATGCTGAAAAAATCAGTTCGGGGTAGCTTAGCTTTTCCTTAATGAGAGATACATTGCAGGTTTTGCAGTATCAGTACCTAATTCACATCAGAAGCAGAGTAGATTTTAATCTCCATACTTGTGACTTGACTTGTGCCTATAGTCTACAGGCTTCAGAGTATTTAGCGTAACGTTTGTGGTATCATTGGCCTTACCTACTCCACCTATGTATTAAAGAAAGAAATACAAGATGCGCTATTGAACTTTGTTGATTTTATTTAGCCTGGGGGATGCACAATAGCTCTGAATTAAAACAGAAGCAAAAGATAAGCCTGAGATCCACAAAGTAGCAGAAACTGAAGAACTGTGAATTAAAGACCCCTAACAGAGCTTGTTAAACTATGATCCAGCAAGACGATGGTGAGGGAGATAATGATAAATGTTTTTGTGCCTGTTGATACTTTCACTCATGTATTATACCAAGATGTTTCAGAAAACATCAATTACATCTTTCTGTACCATTTTTTCACAATTTACATAACAGCATCTGCATCTCAAGAAAAAATGGCTTTCTATATTAATCAGTAAAGGCTAATAAATTTACAATTCAGCTCCCATTGAAGTCCGCAGAGAACTTCTATTGCCTTTGTGGGGTAGTAGGTTGGCCCTTTAGCCTACCTTTCATGCCTAACAGTGCATGAATCTTTTGTATTTCTAGCTTTATCTGATATTGTTGCCTAACTCAATTACATACAAAAGTAAGAAGAGTCTCCTCACTAGTCAGCTTAACCCACCACTTGTTGTTACTTGTTTATGAGACATTTTTCTACTTTATAGTCTTTAATCTGAAATTATATCAAGTGCTGTAATAAAACTGAAAGAGATAATATCTATGGCATTTCCATTCCTCTGCTCTGGTGATAACATTATTTAACAACACTAGCAAGTTAATTAAGAAAGACCTTGCTGTCATAAATCCATGTTGCCTTCCTCATTAAATTAGGCTTTTCAATGTATTGCTGAAGTTCAGAAAACTGTTCTGGACATTCAGCAATGGATACTTCACTAAATAGTCCACAATATGTTACATACACTTTTATAGAATGGAGAACTATCTAACACTCTTACTTATTCTGGAGTTTCGCATGTTTGTATCTGATTAATTTTGAACCTTCCTTTCCTTTGAAATCATTAAGAAAAAATTTCTGTTTCTTGGGTATTTAAGGTATCTAATCTTTTCACAGCCATGTTTGTTCTCATCTACATGTTATATAATCCCTTTTCTGTGTTTCCTTGAATCCTTGATTTATGCCGTTCTCTATCCCGGCTAACAGAAGTCAGCTATAGAATGAATATACTAGTTCCTTCTCCGTTATCGTTCATAGTGGACATGGTTTTTTTTTTCCCTATCAATTGTAAATGCTGTCTACAGAGCAGAAAAAATGAAACTGAGCTTTATCTTTATGGCTTTGTGAACCCTGTATTCTTTCATGATGCATTTGTAAACTATTTTCTGTAAAAATTTGGTTTAGGGCAATCAAAAAAGAACCAGCTCCAGTAGGTTAGATAGATGTTCAAATTCAATTAAATCAGCCCTGTAGGTAGTGTATCTCTGGGTCTATTGCAAGGCAGGGCACTGGGATTGTTTGGGAGCAGATTTGTGAAAATCCTTATGTGGTCCTGAACTTTTCAAATACATAATCCAAGGTTCTTCAGCTTATCCAGTCTTGAAAAAAGAATTAGTCAGTGAGACGGCTGCACCTTCAAAGACAGCTATAACTGTACTGTGTGGGTACCACTGTTTAATATTTAATGTTGGTTCCATTCCTAAACGTGTCCATATGACTCACAAATTCCTACTCCAAATTGGAAAGGCTAAGTAAAAAGATCTGATGTGAAATGATCATCTGCCTCAGTCATAGCCAGTAATCTAGGTGAGCCTGAAAAAACATTGTGGAGATGAATATATTCAAAATTTGAGAACTGTCACATACCTGGATCTGGTATTTACAACAAACCTTTTTTTTGGAGTACCTTACCTCAAAACCAGTGACTGTAGAGGGTCAAGAATGGATATTTGCCTCCAAATTGGGCTGGTGGGGCTGATCTTTAGCATAAATAAAGATTTTTGGTAAGCATGCCAATAGGTAAATCTTCACATTCTGGAGAAGAAAAATCTAGGGCTTACCACACGGTTCCATTCTGTTATGCCATTAAAAGGGACCCTGTTCTGCATCTTGATATTAATGAAAGGGACACTATTTTTAGTCGTGCTGATTATTTTCTTGGCTTGCATTAAGTAAGGTGTTCTCACCCCCATCTTCTCTCCAGCTCTCTCTTAAGGGATTAATGAAACAGAACTTGATGAGACACTTCATTCTAAATAAGAGAGAGAACTATTTAAAAGTATTATTTCTGTCTTATAGCTTAATTCTGTTCATCACTTTAGGACCTTGTCAACATGATTTTTACTTTAGCATTTACAGTAATTTTTTTCGCCTTCATTACTTCTGAGATTACTTTACCATACTGATTGGTTAGTGGTTTGAAAGACTCTCTCCGTGTTGCCTTCATTACAGATTTTGGTCTTCAACTAGTGTCTTTAATTTTAGTCCCTGTTGAGTATATCAATTTATTCTACAGATGCATTCCATGTTGTCTTTTCAGTCTTTTTCTACAATAATTGTAAAATATTACAGAAAACTCTTCAATATTTGTCTGTAATACAGATTTTGTATTTCAGAAGATTAAAGTAACATTTCCGTATGTTTACTCAAAGGTTAAGTTTCTTAAATTAGGCTCCAAATCAAATTCTAAAGAAGATAATGGCAAAACTCTCACTGACTCAATGGAAATAGGATTTTATATCCAACCATCTAGGAGATATCATATAATATCTAGGAGAAGAAAATCGCTGTAATACTGTTTGGTTTTATTACTAGGCATTGTGCTTTATGCCTGGAGACTGACCTGAAAACCATCTTTCCAATATCACTGTTCCTCTCTCCAGTACTTCCTCGTTATCTAAAATGTATTTTTAAAATCTCTTCTATCATTTCATCTTTTCCATAGCTACCAAATTTACCTCTTTTTAATCTATGGGCAAAATTTAAGACTAACTTTGAGCATGTCTCTCTTCTGTAATTCATTCTGTCACACAGCTGCAACAGAACTATTTCCAGTTATCTCAGCTAAGTTTATAGTCCTCTGAGTAGCAACCTTAATATTTTCCTACAGAGCACTAATTGCTGCATTTTCTTTTTTTTTTTAATTAGTTGCTAGCTACAAAGTACACCATTAAATTTCCTACCATCCCCACCCCTGTCAGATATTATTCTGTTTTCTCCATAGTTTCTTTTCTCCATTCCTTATGTCAGACCATCCCATTATTTATCCTACTTTCAGGGAACTTGCTACCTGAAAATTCTGATTTGAAAGACCAGAGCCAAAGTGTCTGTATATTCCTATGTATCAAAACCCCCAAATTTTTGATAGCTTTGCTGGAAATTGGGACAGCAGTAATGTATTAACATTTTCACCAGAAACCCCAGTTCTCCCCAGAAAATAGAGCCAAATTGTATTTGCTGAGTGATAATGCTCATTGTCACCCTTCTTGTCCGTGTGAATACTCACCATTTTCAAAATCACTGTACAGGCCACTCATCATCCGCTTAATTTACTTGAAGGAAAATTTTCTGGGGGGAAAATTTTGTACAGAATATTACAAAATGTTTTCCTTCTTACAGCACTGGAGAATATGGTTCTTTGTCATTGTTGTGTTTCCAATGCGATGGGAATTTTTTTACCACGATACTGCATGTTATTACTTTATTAATCATTCTTCTTCCCTTCCTTAGAACATCTATTTTTTTCCTGTAAATGTGCTTCACAAGCTTTCATTCTGCAATCCACACAGCTGGTCATCTTTCTTTTTTGTTGTGTCTAAAAGCAGCCATATGTCATCAGCAACCCTCTCATGTATATTGAACTTCCTTAGCACATCAGCTTGTCTCTTTGAATGTGTTACCTGATGTCTTTCAAGTGGCAAAACACAGAAAAGTGGGTCCTCCTGGTCCTTTGTGCACCAGACCAGCAAGAGTCAGGAATATGGTTTAGGCCCTTGGGCCATATCTATTCTAGCTTTGCTTTTTAATTTCTCCTTGCTTCAGCTCAACTAGCAGAATATGGCTCAGATCAGCTCTACACTACGCAGTAGTAAGTATGGCAATCCTTTATCGATAGGGAAGCCCCAGCGCTACTGAGCACAGGTGTGTTTGGCGTTAGATCATCCATGGCAACTCTGATTCTCCAGCTCTGTCTGTCTGTCCAGGTGCTTTACTTGGTGCTCACCATTTTTAATACGGGTGGTCTTCTCTAGGAATTAACAGAGACATAACAACAGTCTTTCCGCTCAAAATGTTAGCATCAGTGCTTGAGAACCATTGCAATGTGTCTGGCAGGATGTATGTGCATAACAGAGGAGGATACTTATTCTATGAGAGCTAGATTGAACAAGTAAGCTTTAATGAAAGTTTGAAAAGCTTTTGGTTCAGGAGATACCCTTAATCTTTTCCAAAAGCATGCTTAGCAATCTTGGCTCCGTGGCTCTGTATGTGAAGATCCCTCTTCTCCTTCACCATTTAGGGTGGCATTATACAGTTAAGAGATCAACAAAGTTGTGATGTGATAAGACGGGTCATATCTTCGGTAGCTGGGACCACAATTTAAATGGAACCACCTACCAACGCGTAGTCTGTCAGGGGAATATGCTCATAGCACTTTCCGTTGCTGTTGAATTTTGAGACTTCTGGAATGTAAGTGGTTTCTCTCCTTCCTAAACGAGTTGCAGTCATCACATAGAATCAGAAGTGCATCCATTTTGGAGCTCAATCCTGTGTCTGAAGCATGGCCTTATCATCTGTAGATAGAAAACTAGGTGTTTTGTGGCAGTGGTATCTGACCATCCAGTAGCACTGAAGAGTTCATGAGACACCCATGGTTACCTTGGCAATAAAGTGATGAGATATGCTTAGTAGAATGGGAATTTTTAGAGATGGTGAGATTTTTCAAAGCTCTTTCCTTTTTTATAAGCGTTAACTCATTTGTTGCTGAGATTCATGTTTAAACAGACAATTAAGGAATGCTTTTAATAGGCTGAGAAAAGTTAAAGGATGTCAGTGTATTCTTTAATCCTGCCGTTTGTAACAATCCATAACATTTTGTACTCATTATGCTTTTTAAGGGTGAATAATTTAGATTCTTTCACCTCCTGATCAGAAACTCCCTTCTGTGTTCCTTCCTCTGAATTCAGCTTTCTAAATAAGAAAATAAACTAATCTTATATGAAATGTTATAATCTGTACCTCAGCCTGAGTTAAATTATTACCTAGGTATACAGAAACTCCCAAGCCTAAAACCAAATCCAACTGTGCTGGGCATAGCTGGCACTTAAACACCCCTGTTTATTATAATTTCATTTATTGGAAGCAAATCGACAACCTTTATACAGAAAAAATACTTTAAAATCACACAGGACAACACTGAAGAGCCATCATTAAACAGCTGAAAATCTTGCCTTCACATTTGCGATGCATTTGGCAGGGTTTTGGCCACAAAATCATGATCCTTAGATGTTCAGAGAAAAAGAAGCTCTGTGGTTACCCTTCTCTAGTACATACCTGTGCATTTAAGGCTGTAATGACACTAGCCTGCAAGAGATTGGGAAAGCAGGTAAATGTGCAACCTGTACCTTTAATTCGTCTCAGCTAGTTCCACGCTGATGAAGTGATCTATCATCATTGCTCCCATGCTAGAGCATGTATTCCTACAAGAAAGTTTAGCCACGGCAGGGGTGACTGGACTAACATCGCCTGACATCCAGCAGTGTACAGACTAAACTATAGTTTTTTGTTAGAGAATATGGAAACTGACAACAAATTATTACTTGTGGTCTTTTTCCAGTTTTCAAGTGCAAACATACCATAGTTTATTTTAAATCTGAGCCAGTCAGACATTTAGTAATATAGATCAAAGAAGAAACGAAGGCCTCCCATGCTTATTATTTCAATATGATGTCTGTTCTAATAAAGTGTAAGAATGCCTGTGATAGACTAACTAGTAGGAATTTTCTGGTTCTGCAGTTTAGCCTTAAATATATACATATATTTGTAAATTAATCAGAAACATATTGTCGTGGTTTCAGTTCCTCGGAAAGCTGATTGTTTTCAATCCTTTCTTTAATCTTAGAAATATGGTGGCAGTCTGCCAGCACACTTTCAGATAAACAGTCCACTTCACATTTAAAAGCCGTAGAATCACTGATGTTGAAGGGAGGGGGGGGAATCGGGAAACAACACCAGTTCTCTCTCTCTCTCTTCCCCAAAATGTAGAACATTATTTAAATAAGTTAGAGTTGTTGCGCTATTGTCCCTCACTCTTAATTAGAAATAATAAAAGCCATCTGTGCAAGGTGAATTTTGATAAGATCTCGGCTTTTAAGTGTTTGTTGATCTTGTGTGTACCAATTTTCAAATGTCTTAATAGCTCCAGGATGGCTATCACACTGAGTAGGCTCACTGATTTCCATCACGCTCTGTGCTGTTGAATGCAATTCGCTTTATGTGTGGTTATATTTCGACTGAAATTTTAAAAACATACTATTCCTTGCAGTACAATAAGTATTTAACTGGATGGAACTGTTTCCATTTGGAGGAGGGTGGGGTTTTTTTGTTGGGTGGTTTTTTGGTGGTGGGGTTTTTTTTTCATAATGCCAGCTCCTCGCAGTTTGGATTTAAACACAAATAAAGTGAGGAGTTGTTTTACACGAATTGCATACTGGACAACAATTCTGTGGCTGCTTTCCAACGACAGGATTTTCTACAGTCTCCTTTTACCCATTTTGGGGGGCCCACATTCAGGATAAAGAACCTGCCCCCCGAACCAAAAGGGGAACGCTCAGAAGTGATTGTCTCGAAGCCTGGAAATGGAAGACAGGATTTCTTTTCTTTCAACCTGTGTTTTCAGTCAATTAAAATTTGTACTCGGGGCTTTTCGGTTTGAAGCCACCCCTGTGTCTGTGATGAGCAATCCTTCTTGTTTGTGCAGTCATTCATTATCTCCATTACCAAGAGGAGAATAGAGGACAATTACATTGTTTGGACGAATCAGAGTGTTAGGAGGAGTATTTATCATGGTGGCAGAGTGCAGCACCTGACAGCGCACGATTGATGGCCAGGAATGAGTGTGAGTGGCCAAAGCAGCCTCATATGATGCAAATTACTGACTGTGGATTCCAATTTATCCTGTTCATTTTTCTTGCCTTTGCTGAAGACTATTAGTGGTTTTTGAAGCAGTGAAGGGGTCATTACTAATGTGGGCTAGAAGCAGGAGGGGGAAGGAGGGGAAAAGCCTTCTGTAATTACACAGCCTTCAAGAAAAGGCTGCGGGCCTAGCCAAAAAAGTGTCAACACTTAGCAATCAGAAAAATTTATTTTCATTTTATCCTTAACCCATATTAACTCAACATTATCATCTTTCTTTGTTAATATTTGCAGAATATTAAAAGCTTGACTTCTATATTAATACAGATCTCTTTAACCCTTTTTGCTGTGAAGTGATGTTGCTTTGCTAAATGTCTATTCGTCAATGGCATTAAACAGTGCCTGCTTTTAAAAGTGTAGATAATGGAAAATTAAATATTCAGCCTTTTTAAAAAACTAATTCCAGATGACTGATTATTTGTGTCTTTTACAGAATAGTAGGTAAGGCACTGGAAACATATGAGAAAAAATTT